>NW_022605579.1:1319364-1356920 GCF_008692095.1 Etheostoma spectabile | reverse complement strand
GGTGAAGCAGTTTCTTCTGTCCTAGGTTGTGATTGAACGATAAACACAGAGGAGCCTACTCACACGTTCCCCTGAGACTCTGGGAGGAAGGCCAAATGAACACAGACCCAAATTAAAGAAGTGGTAGAACGCTGTCAGGATTGCAGATGAGATCAACGAACACGAGGCCTTCATCATAAGTTGTGCATTATACACAAACAACTGGGGGGCTGCGTCAGTCAGCGATCCACCGCTTATTGCTTGATCACAGCGCTTGAATGTTAATCTACATGAACCTTCCAAAGAATACACCTAGCTAATGTGGTCCGCCTTTAACGTTTTGATTGCATATCATGAAGATGAATGTTTGTAATTAAGTCAAACCTTGTTTGCTTGACTGAGTAATGCATTTGTTTTTGAGTTTTCATTGCCCTTAACAACCATTAACATGACAAGTGGAACATACTATTCACATGACAGTCTGCAGGTGACCAAGTACACACACAGATAAAAACAAAGTCCTGACACACCACCCAGACGGCCACCTTCTGCAGAAAAGACCCCAGAGTTTGTCAAAAAAGTGCCTCAGAACATTGCACACACATTGCGTTTCATTATTATTATTTTTATTATTAACGCTTTTTAAAACACGCATTCGTTCAGCTGCATTTACTTTCCCTGCTCTCTTCAGTCTCTCTGTCACTCTACACACACACGCCACCCCTCCCCTCCCCTCCTCACACAGTGTCTGTCACAGTGTTGCCAACTTAGCAACTTTATGGCTAGATTTAGCAACTTTTCAGACACCCTTTGTGACTTCTTTCACAAAAGCGACTAGCAAGAAATCTGGCAACTTTCTGTAGAAAAGACACTGACTTTCTGTAAAAAAAAATAGTCGCCAGTATTGTCCAGCAAGCAAGCGAGGTATTTCTCTCCTCTGGCCACCAAAACGGTCACCTCTCTCTGAATCTGTTTTGTGAGGAGCAGAGGAGCATGTCGTCCCCTCCTCGTGTCCGTAGGCAGGTAGAAAGGGGAAAAGCGACAGGGTGCGGGGGCCGGTGCCAGGAGAAAGATGCAGCTGAGCTGGCCTGGTTCTGAGCAAGCCAGCCTTCTTTGAGAATTCTTTATTGATCTTTTTACCTTCCTTTGTAGAATTTCTTTTTTTACTTCAAAGACAGGCTACGTAAGTAATAATTATAAGGTAAAATAAATTCTTGTATTGAATAAGCTTTATGCAAATGATTGTGTAATGACGTCACAAATGTGCAAATGAGCGTATGCTAACTTTATAGTCGAATCACCAACAGATGTGTGACTAGGATGTGGCCTATATGACAGATCAGTGCCTGTGTCTTACTGTGATTGTTGGTCTTTGAAAAAAGCCTGAAGGCCGGAACATCATCTGAATAAAAGAGAAATGCATTTGCAACACATTTTTCCTACAATGAGTTAAATAAAAAAACAAACATTTGAATCTGTCCATTTCTTCCTCTCAGTCTGATCAACCACGTTCCGGACGACTGTGCTCGGAACATCTTCATGAATGTAGCAAGGAAAATCTTTGCTGATGGCATCAACTGGGGTCGAGTGGTGGCTCTCTTCCATCTGGCCCACAGACTCATACTCAAGGTAACATACATACAGTATATCCCACAGAGCAGTGCTTCTCAGCTGGGCTGTTTGTTTTCTTCTTCTGAAATTTGCATGCACTGTGAAATTAATTTTGCATTCCCCCGTCTTTTGGTTTTGGTTTTAAAGGCGATGAACTCCAACCGTCTAGAAAACATCCGAACAATCATCAGCTGGGTTCTGCAGGTCATCAAAGAGCTGCTCTACGGCTGGCTTGTACAGCAGGGAGGCTGGGTGAGTCAAGTAAATTTATTTATAAAGCATATTTGAATTATAACCGACAGAAGCAGAATAAAGTGCTGTACAAAGTTATATTTTAAAAACAAAGGAATACAATTAAAACATAGACAGAGATCCCTGTCCCCAGAGATCTGTTAGTTCCGTGCTATATTCATTTTTATACCAGGCTGCAGGGTGTCCATATAAAAAAGTGTACTAGGACACCTACTAAACGAGTTAAATTGACTGTTTACCGTTCTAAATGCATGCGCTTCATTCAAATTATTACTAAATGTGAATTGTTATTTCCAACACAGTGTCCAACTTTAGTGCCTCGTCCTTTTAACACCACAGGATGGCGCTAACACACAAGCTTCAGGAAGTCTCTGACTGACTTTGTTTCACACCGATCATCTCCCATCCCTTTAGCTCCTCAGGCTTCAGCCAACAGTGCATATTGTCGATCATTTGTTTGTAAAAATCTTTTAAAAATGATCTGGGGACAATGACATTGTTAATAGCTAGCTAGTCTTGTTGTTAAATATACTGTCAAATTACATTTACTGATGGTCAACTGTGTGCAATGTAATGCTAGCATAGTGTTGGCTTTCTGGCTCGTTACTGTCCAAGCTTAAGGCTTCTCTGAGCTGAGCGGACTATAAATATCCCTGGTTTCTTAGGACCATCCTATTTACTGGAACAGTGAACATTTGCATTGCATTAGAACCTTATGGGATGGGAATGATTGTTGTAGTATTAGTCAAAACCCTCAGGCATAACCAGGGACACGGGTATGTTTTAAAAAAAATGTAAAGCTATAGTGCGTAGTATCTGTCTTTTCCATGAGGAATTCAAAGTATTACAACAGCACTGATACAAGCCTTCCGTGATCGCCCCCCCACCCCCCTCCACGCATGCTAGTAGCCAAGGTGACACGGAGGATTAAAAAAACACGATGGCTCTTAAGAAGAGGGGCAAAGGGACCATTGTATAAGCGGTTTACGCCCTTCACAGTGGACACTTAATTCCTGACAATGGACACCTTTTTTTAGCATTACCCTTTCCAAACCGGCTAATGGTCTTATGTATGGACTTGTCAAGATCCAAAGCTCTTAACTTACTGTCTTGATCTTTGTAGGAGGGGGTGATCCGTGGTTTTCACCTGGAGGACTCTAACCATAGTAGCATCAGTAGCTGGTGGCAGCTATTGTTTTCTACAGAAAGACCCGCTGAGAACTTCGGACCTGGCAACCAGGGCTGCTGTCCCATCTCCTGGATAAACGCAGCTAAATAATGACAGTGTCTGGACATTAATTACAACCACTCCTCCGCTCTATTTCATTAAGTATTGTACATAATCATCTGTTCTCAGGATTCCAATAACAAAAAAAAGCATTTGTGGCCAGCTGTCCACTGGACATCTCCATCAGCCTTCACCAGCAGCTGTAAGGAACTACACCTGAGCTTCTGCAACACACCTGTGAAGCCATTTAGAGGCTGTCAGCTCTCAGCAGGGGCTGTCAGAAGGTGATGGTGTTTATCGACATGTGATGTGCTGTAGTGTATTCAACAGACTAAAGGACCGACCCTCATGACCAGGTATCAGTCCTCATGGGTTTTGGGTGGGTCAATGTAATTCTTCAGTCTTGGGTCTGAGCAGAATGGGGACTAGACCTGAGAAGACATAAAAATCAATGAACACAAAACAACAGCAACACAAAAGTACTGTACATTCGTTATTTGTTAGCTTGTGCTGGAAATTTGAGTGCATTATCTAGGGAATACCTCTACTTGGCTGTCTCAACAGAATTCAAAAGAACTGCAAAGTGGAAGAAAATGCCAGTTCAAGAATTAGCCTATAATCATTCCCACTTTTAAGTTTGTCTTTTAATATTATCCTCCACAAGAAAACACAGGAATGACGCGGCAAAATGTAAAGCCACAATAGGTTTATATTAGAGCCATGTGCTAGCCTTTTTTCTGAGGAATCCTGTTTTACCATCACTTGGTAGATGAGCCTCGGGCACTGTGGTTGTGGAAAAGAAGCCAAAAACAAAACAATTGACCCTAGATTTCCACCAACTGCGGAACGGCTGCGGAGTGGCTCCGCTGTGTGTCGACTCCGTGCTCCGCCATGACTAATAACTGAAGTCTCAAGGACCCACGAGATCTCTCAAATTCACGTATGATAGCGCGATATGACAGGATGTAGTTTCTATAAACAAAAACAACAAACCTCTGACCTGTTGACTTCAGGCCTGTCTCCACCCATTATGATGTTTTTAAGGTGTAGTGCAGGGAAATATGATCCGCTGTGAGCACAGTGTATTTATTTTGAAATTAACCGGCTGTTTATTTTGTTTCTGTGCTCGACTTCCTGTCCTGCACTATCTGCCGGTGTGCTGATTGCTGCGGAGCTCTCTGGTGTCCAGCAAAAATAGAAGCTCTGCGTAGCTGCTCCAGAGGGCTAGGGCTCGCGGAGTCGGGACGCAGCTGTTCCACAGTTGTGAAAATACACACAGGGACTTAAGGGCACCGAATGATTTGCCGCCGTTCCGAAGCGGATCCGCAGCCGTTCCGCAGCCGTTCCGCAGTTGGTGGAAATCAGGGGTGAGAGCTCCAGGAATTTCACAGCGCGTCATGGTTGCAGTAGACCTTTTCACAGCAGAACATTAGGCATGTGAAATCACAACATCAATAGTAGCATAAACAATGGCTGCGTACCATTTTGTTTTACCCTGCCCAGGGCCTTTGGCTTTTTTTTAAATTACCTTGATAATTAAATAAATTGCACAATATTCCAAATCAAAGTGTCAACTGAGGAAATAGGTGTATTGCCGGCAAAACACGGCATCTGATTCGGCTGAATCTGAATTAATTTGAACAAATCATTGTATCATCGCATTTCTACTTATCTTAAGATACAGCTGGGATATTGGACGTCTCTTACCGAAATGCTTCTTCAGAGTTGTTGTTTTTATGTTACTTTCTGATATTTTGGAACGGCTTCTAAACTTTTGTACTAATAATTCAACCAGAGAATTTCATGCCAGTCATTTAACCTTCTAATGTTGAAAATGAATGGAATTTTAGCTGAACATTGGGAATAAGTCCTCCATCACACACGCGTAGCTGTGTGGTGAGGTGCTTTAGAGGGTATTCTGTGTTCATCTCTTAGATAGCAACTGGTCCGTTGGCCATCTCTGTGCTGTGACACGCCTGAACTACACACCGGATCAAGGATCCAGCTGCGCGTTTACAGACGAGGTCGTTGCAATTTTCTGTACCACAGTGTTAAGAAGCTGACTTCCTTTGCTGTGCCTTTCTGTGAATGTAGTCAATCCCGCGATATACGTGACAGATGTTTCAGTTGTCAGACACCAGAATGGCATAAGATGGTGATTTGACTGAGGAGCTCAGTCGCCTAGAAACTGCTAATAGCCCTGTTAGCAGGTCTATGACCAGACCCTCACATACGTCGAGCTACCACAGAACAGAATATGCAGATCTGTCAGAAAAGACAGGCAAGGCAACAAATAACAGGTGATGGCAAACTGTACCACCTACACTAGCTGTTTGTCAAAATTTAACTTCTTTTCCATTTTTCTCCCCTGTGAACGGTAGGCAACGATTGCAGCGTTTTCAATTAGGATGTCCCTTTCAGCTTTTTTTGGCCCCCAATCCGATTTTTTTTTTTTTTTCTGCCAATACCAGTTCCTGATCGATACTTGTATTTACCTCGATAATAGAGCTGTACGCCATTTTTGTTTACAAAAATAACTAACAAAGCAATGTTTTCACTTAATACATGTAACAGTGCAGCAGCATTTTGTAAAAGTCAAATATGAAATCAACAGACTTATGTAGAATTTATTTTCACCAACATCTTAGTTTTGAGCTGACTCCTGTATTGACATGGTTTACTGGTCTACTGGGGATGTACAGTATTTATCCAATTGAAAGTTGCTTTTATAAATATACAGATTAGGCCTGCTCACACCACAGTCAGATATTATTCAAGCCTACAGATGCTGGTCATTTTAAAACCTGTTACAACCTCTGCGACTGCAAAAAAGAACAAGAAAAGCTATGTCCTTTAGTTTCTAAGGTTGTAATAATCTCTGTTCCTAACCCTTGTGTTGTCTTCTGTCAAAATTGAAAATCAACACTTTAGTTTAGTTTTTTACATGTTTTTAACGTTTTTCTTACTTTTTTGTCCCCTTTTTCAATGGCTTGTCTTTTTTTTGACGTTTTCAACACTACGTAACACTAAGTTATTAACTTTAGTTTTACATTTATTTTTGGAATTTATGGTCAATAAACCTCATTTGTATGAAATTATAACAAATGTTTGAGATAGAAAAGCAGAAATTAGGAATTATTTAGTCTAAAATAAAGGAATGGATGTTGATGATAATCACAGACTGGAATGTGTCAACTTTTACTCAATACTATTTCAAAACAACTTAAAATTGAATAAGACGCCCCAAAAGTTATGAAAGTAGAGATTTGTACTTGCCAAAGAGCGTTGTGTGGAACGTCATGTATTTTGGGTACATTAAAAAACATAGATATGGAAAACAAGCCAATTGACCCGGACACCACAAGGGTTAAGGTAAAACACATGAGGGATAGGACCAGACTTAGAAGGCCTTCTGACACTTCGCCGGAGATAAATAAGTCTTATTTAAACTTAAATGCTTTTAGTTATTGCAATGTGTGGGTGAGATGATCTGATGGGTGATTTGTACGGTTCCAGACCTACCCGGTACTATTTTCTAGTGCCATGTGGCTTTAGTCGATATTTAGCTGCAAATTGATCATGCCTTTTAAAGGATATCACACTATTAATCTATCTGTTCTACGGTGGTTTGAAAAATGTGACCTGGTCATTATTTTATGTATAAAAATGACCTAATTGGACCCATATCTGTGAAAAAATTAAATTATACCTAACCTTGCTCGCTGTGTGAATGTTCTGACTCAGCTACTGTAGGTCATTGGATATCTAAATTATAATGTAATTTATATGTATACTCTTATTGATCCCCTATAGGGAAATTACAATTACAGTTGTATTTGAATAATTTATATCATTTAATCACTTACATCAGCAGTTACTTACGGAGGGACTTAGGACCAAAGTGAAATATGTTATTTGAGTCTGAATCTGAGTTTAAAGTCATACTTGAGGTTTAATTAAAGCATTTTATTTTCAGTTTTATCTGTTTTTAAAGCTTCTCTGTATTTATGATTGTTGTATTTCCTGTTGCAGTTGACTGGGTGGTGGAGAACATCTTTCTTTTTCTTGATGATTAGGAGGGCCTACACAAGGAACTATATCAAATCTGTAAATTCTGATTAAATACCAGGCACCCTCAAATAACTTTCATATGTTGGCCCGTAAGACATCTCTGTAGTGGATGTTAACTGCGAGTGAATGTGAGAATATATTGTTTTCAGACCAATATATTCATGGAATCTTAACATTAAAAACACCAAACAAAAAAACATTCTTCCCAGAACAGGGCTATATTTTTTATATGTATACAACCAATGTAGAAGGACTGAACAACTTACTTTCATAATTATAATTAAATAAAGCACTTTGATTTCTACATGTGGTCTAAGAATCATGTCAAAATGTAAAAACCGTGTGTACTATGAATACGATCTTTTAAACATCTGAAGAAGATTTAGACTTTTTCAATTTTTGGTGAATTGCACAAGGGAGGCAGGGAGGGGAAAAAGGCTGCATTACCACGGCGGCCACACGGAGGCAATGGGGCAGGTGGCGCCGTTTCCAAACTGACTCTAACCTGCTGCTACTCCTGAGCCTACTCGTTTACAAGGTGTTCAATCTGCTTACAAACGTTATTATTAAAACTATCTCTACAGTTTTGATCAAAACTGCAACCCCACACAAAATGCAAAACCAGTCCTCATAATCCTTTCAAATGAAACCTGCAGTCAAATCCTTAAAAAGAAATAACACATATCTAAAAAGAAGCTATATATCAAATGCTATTTTCTGAACGTATGCTACATTGGTGGATATATGTATCATGTACCTCTAAAGCTCTTTACGTCTTTCATATGTTATTCCACATTCATTAAGAACACGTGGTGGTGGTGTGTGTGTGTGTGTGTTTGTGGTGTGTGTGTGTGTGTGTGGGTGTGTGTGTGTTGTATGTGTGTGTGAATGGACTGTTTATTATGGCTTTTCGTTTTTAAACAACTAGCCTACTAAATGCACTTTTACACTATTAAAACACCCATTCACACATTGTGTGTGTGTGTGGTGTGTTGTGCGCGCGCGCCTGAGGTATGTGCGCGTTCACGTATCTCACTTAGTGATACGAAACTGAGCGAAGGGGCTGAGAACATTGTGCGGAATTATACCGCGCTTTGCTTTCCCTTTGTGCATTTTTTTTAGTATCGATCAAGCGAAGTAAACAGACATCTCAGGATCTGATATCGCCAACAACCAACCTAATAATTGTTAGTTAACAGCCACTTGACGCAGGCTCGAAAGTGCGCGAGCGGAAGATCTGTATGTTTTTAATTTCTGTAAAGTAAGTACTTAAGCAGTTAGGCTATCCTAATTTCCTCATAATAATATATCTTGAATCTGTTATATGATGATGGGGGTGGCTCTCAGCTAATCACATTTCCTTTAGGCCTCACTGCAACTGTATTAATTTAGTGGTTCTGTCTATTGGAAATACGAGCCCATGTTGTTTGTAATTTCCAGGGTACACCTCGCATGGATTCAACTCGCATCCAACTCGACACGAGGCAGAGGGAACAACAAACTTCGAGTTGCTCACTTTCACTCATTAAGACTGGCTTGCCAGGTTGGAGAACACGAGAATGCCTAAAGCCTTCAGAGGGACAGGTGTGCGCGGAAGTGTATGTGATGATCATGCCAATATTAGACCCAGATGTTTCTTTCTAAACTACTCCTTTTATTAAGATATTATCTATGGTGTTTAAAATCATGCAGTGCCTTTTTGACCCATTTCTCCACTTTTTTTTGTCTCCTGAAAGTAATTTTTTATTAGCTCCTTAATTTGAAACTGACTAGACATGCATCGTCGTGTGTATTAGAGGACAAAGTCAGTTCCCATCATAGAGAGTTTTATCTACCTATTATCGGCATTATGCCAAAAGAAGTAAAAAACAAAAAAGTAAAAAGTGTAGCGTTGCTCAGACTCGACTCAATGCTGCGGGCTATCATGCCTCTCTGCTAAATCCACTCTTCGTGCATGTTGCATTTCACACTGAGCCTCTCCACAACTGCCCAATGCATCTACATATAATCATGGAATCGAACTGTATTAAACACATCTATCTAAAGTTTGTTTTTTACTGAGGGTGTAAACGTAGTTTTTTAGTGTTGTTCCCATGTAGAACACTCTCTGTTCATGGTCCAGTCGGACACACTCTCTTCTCTCATAGTCACTGCACCACAGTGGTTTTCAGTTTAAAAAGCTATAATTTACAATTTATTGGGCTTGATTTGGTTTAAGATGCACATTAGAAATTGTGGTACGCCTGATACATGGCATGGAAAATTAATGTTCGAATTCTCAGAGTTATCCATAAAATAGGAACTTTACTCAGGTTATATGTGTCAGTGAGATGGCTCTAAGCTAATAACATTCTCTAGCCACGGCTGCCACTAAATACTTTTTAGTTATTTTATCTGCTTAAAATACGACACATTAGATTGTGTTGTGGTTGTTTGTTATTTTTAATTCTTGCTCAACCCTTAGAATCGAACCCTCAGTCTCAAGCGCCACTAGTCGTGAGAAACACGGCCTTTGCATACCACGTCGGCCACAGCAAGGAATCAATGGGCATGTGCGCTGTTTCAAAATTGACTCAGATCTGATGTCACTCCTGGAGCCTCATCGTTACAGTTTTTTACTCTGCTACACCGTTATCAAAACTATCTTTCCGGTGTTTTCAAATCGTACACACATTCCCAAAACTGTACCATAAATGCAAAAAGTCCTCACACTCCTTCCAAATGAAACACGCAGTTTAAAATGCCTTAAAATGTCATCAAAACACATCCTAAAAGAAAGCATTTGTATCAAATGCTTGTTTTTATAACAGTAGGACTACATTTGGGTAACATATATCTGTACACATTGTTGTTCTAAATGCTAAAGTTTTTTTGTCTTTTATAGGCTTATTCTCATTTCATACAATTTCTACAGGGAAAAATATTGTCCTGATAGGGTTGGGTATAATGTTTTAACCATCACTGTCGTGTGAAACAAATATATATAAGCTACAATAAACAAAATTAAAAAATGTACAATATTTTGATTGGCATCAATGTGGTATCATTTAGGATAAAGGACGTTGTGTGTTGTTTGTGGACAACCAGTTATCAGTAAGCGTGGCCCTGATCTGAACAGAGATGGGCTGTCCTTCCTTCTTTTCTCTGCCCATCTCTCTTCTTCCTCTTCCTAAAGTATATATTAAACTGTTTCGACGTGAAGTGAGGTTCCCATAGAGACAACTCTAAAACCAAAATGATACAATTGAAAAAAAACATAGGTTGTTTTGCTGGGCCTACTCCAGCTCCACAGAAGGACCCTTTGGTGTCAGCCCAACACGCCGGCAGCATTGTGTTTAGCTTGTGTTAGAGATTTGCTACCATGTTTATCTATCATGCACTATATATCAAGCATGTCTCGTACTATTGTGCTCGCCACGCACCGAGTCCTCTGCTGCTTCCACAACCTACAACTTTTAATAATTCGAGCCCGTCGTATGTATAATAACTATAACTTGATCGCATTCACTGACGGGGTAAACACTTTCCTCTGTTCCATTCCCATGTCGGCACACTCTCTCTCTTCATGGTCACTGCAGACATTGTTTTTTAGATTGTAAATTGCTTTAGTTTATAAAATAATGCATTGATTTGCTGATGGGATGCCAATTGGAATTGTGGTTAAAAACCTTACATGTCTCTATAAAATGAATGCATATGAATTGTAATGGCTCATTCCATAAACTAGGAATTTTAATCAGGTATAGGGTCAAGGTGAATGGGCTCTACGCTAAATCACAAGTTCCTCTATCCAGGGACGTGCACTATGTATTACGTTTTCTAGTTATTGTATCTGTATATAAATATTTGACGACACATTAGATTGTGGTGTTGGTTTGTTATTTTTTTATTGGCCTCTAACCGCTTAGATCGACTCTCATCTCAAGCGTCACTAGGCAGGAGAGAAGAGAAAGGCTGCATTACCACGGTCGGCACCAAGAGCGAGGGAGTCCATGGGCAGGTGGCCTGTTTTCAAAAATGAATCATAGATCGTCTCGCTCCTGAGCCCTCACGTTTTACAGTTTTTACCTCCTGACTTACACACGTTATCAAAAGTATCTCTCGTCTTTTCAAAGCTCTACAAACAATTCCCAAAACTACCAAAATGCAAAAATGCCCTTTCCACATCCTCTTCCAAATGAAAAACACTTGCTCGAGGTATCAAATACGTTAAATGTCATAACACATCAGATGACATCGTGGCTGTATTAAGAGGAGTGGGATGGCACAAAAGTTGTTTTTTTTTCCCAACCAATTCTGATCTTGTAAAACCATATCTCAAATAGATTTTTTCCATGTGGTTCTCATCCTGCATCCCAATATCTATATCTACGCATTAGTAAGGCTTATAAATATAAGTCAAGTCGATAACTATAATAAAACTCATTTTGCATGTGATCACGGCATTGTTTGACGCAGTCAGGACAGGAAGAGAGTGCTGACATGGTATCACTGTCGCAAGGGCTGCACTGGACTGAAAAAATATAACTCCGATTGTAATTGGTACATGTGAGCAATAATGTTGACTCGACTACTTTTATTCATCATTTTGGAGCCAAATTCATATCATATTACCTTTTGCAGAAATTTCCCGCCCTACTGTAGGCCATACATAAAAATGCAGGTTTTAACTAAACCAGTACCGACAGAATCAAAAAAAGAAGAAATACATAAGCACCAATGAATACAAGACCTAACTAAAAACAAATATCTACATTAAAGGTTGCTAGGCGATGCCTAGTAATACCAGTGGATATTATAGACCATATCCATGGTATTGAAAAGGATTAATTCTTGCTGTTCTAATTTTGGAGCTTTCTCACAATCTCACCCTGCTTATATTTACATTTCCACTACTTCACTTATGTGAAAGGTCCCATGCAGCACAATTTCACTTTAGGACGTTTTTTTGTAACAATTAATATGAGTCCCCCCCCCCCAGCCTGCCTATGTCCCCCAGTTGGCTAAATGGTGATAGGGTAAACCGAAGCCCTGGGTATCCTGCTCTGCTTTGGGAAAATGAAAGCTCGATTGGCCGATCTGGAATCTTGCTCCTTATGAGGTCTAAGGGGCCAAGGTTACGCCCCTTTCTCTCTTTGCCCCCCTAGAATTTCGCCCACACATGAGAAGTCGACATCATGGCTATAAAACGAGTTAAAACCCAGAGCCAACCGTTTCCCCCCTCTTCTCAAAAGACTCAGAAATGGCACAACCCAGTGGCTTTCAGACAAAGTTTCTTAGGGGACCCTAAGGTCTAATGAAAGAACTTCAGATACAGTATTAGGGGCCACTAAGGTCTATATAAAAGCGTTTTTCAGATACAGTATGGGGACCACTAGGTCTATATTAAAAGAGACTTCAGATACAGTATTATTACCACTAATGTCTATTCAATAGACTTCAGATACAGTAGTAGGGACCACTAAGTGCTATATAAAAGAGACTCAGTACAGTATTAGGGGCCCACAAGTCTATATAAAAGAGACTGCAGCATACAGTATTAGGGGACCACTAAGGATCCTATATGAAAGACACTTCAAAACATATTAGGGGACCACTAAGGTCTATATAAAAGAGACTTCGATACGTATTAGGGGACCACTCAGTCTATATAAAGAGCACTTCAAGACAGTATTGGGCCACAAGGCTATATAAAAGAGACTTCAGATCACATATTAGGGGACCACTAAGGTCTATTATAAAAGATACTTCAGATACAGTATAGGACACTAAGTCTATAGAACGAGACTACAAATCTGCTACAGTATTTAGGGCCACTAAGGTCTCAATAAAAGAGACTTCCATATACAGTATTAGCGGTCCTTTGCCTTTAAATAAGACCAAGTCCCTCTTGGTGATACTATTACGTTTATGTGTGTCAGCTACACTTACAACCTTTTTCATCTGTGGAAATGTTTTCTGTTGCTTGTCTGGCTTTTTATTTCACAAGAGCTTCCGAGTTACACAAAACGTATCATGCCTGTATTGCTGATCTAGATCAGAGTACTTTTTGTGGCCCTACCGGAGTCAAAGTACAGCGTGTGGAGGAGGACGCAGCCGTCCATGACCAGCACTGTTGTAATGTTACAAAGTAAAAAAAGTACTTTGTTACTGTACTTAAGTAGAATTTAACGCGTGTACTTCACGTCGTTATTTATATTTCTGGAAACTTTCACTTTTACTCCACTTCTTTTCTTAAATAACATGGATACTTTTACTTTACTGGCAACCCTGAATATTATGCTTTACTATCAGGAAGCTCACACTACAGTTCATAATCAAACTTTTATTTCTAAAAATGAAATACCAGATAATTACTTTTAGTACTTACGTACAGTAAACATCGTGTAGTACCAGACATCTCCCTGTCCCACAGATCCATAACCTGGACAAATATTTGACTAAAAAACAACTTCTATCTAAAGATCATCTGGGGAAAAACCTATCTTTACATATCAACCTTTCTCAACAATCAAAGGTAAAATAACAGATGTCAACTGAGCAGATGAGAGCTTCTGGGGCATACACATCTCATCACTTCTAATACGTCATGCAAGCTACACCTCAACAAATTCCAAAAACCTATTATAAATCACATCATGTCAGAAAAGTGCCAAAAATTGTTGAAATGCCAAAAAAAATAAGACAAAAACAAAAAAACGTCAACTCCTTCCTCTTTCTCTTGCCCTCCTCCTCTTCTTCCGCTTCCTCCTGACTTGTCTTGAGTACATACTATGTCCCTTCGAAACGGAGGGAAGGCTGAGAAAGAACTTATGGTCGTGAAGATTGGTGTGTACAGTTTTTGCTCTTTAAATAAAGTTTTCAAACTCGCATTTTTTTGTGTCCAAATTGGCTTTTTTTTTTTTTTTATTTTTTATTTACTATTTTATTACTATGCGTGTTAATTCTTAAGTTAATGTAGTGGTTTTTTGAAAACATATATCATTAAAGGCCCTACATTTAAAATACAATTTTAAAAAAAATTCTCCTTCTCCATCTGCCCACGGTGGGGTGTTTCGAACTCGCAAACCCGCAAAAACTTTTTCAAAAAAAGACACTAATTGGTTTTTAATTTTTGCCTTGCCCCGCTCACCGCACCAGGAAAACCAGGAGAAGACGACCCATACCCCCCAGGGACCTCTAATATCCCACACCAGTCACTAATCATGTGTCTTTAGTTAACAGGCCCAACGTGAACTGCAGGATTCAAAGTTGGGGCGCGAGTCGGAAGATTCTGTTACTGCCCTGTTTTTTTCCCCACTTGGAGGCCGTGCTTTTTTTTTGTTTGTTATCTCCTGCAAGTATTTCTTAGGCAATTTAGCTATCGTCCCCATTTTTTTTAAATTGTTTAGACTTTGAAGATACATGTCTCTAATCTTTTTCATGTTGATGGGGGTAGGTTGGGGCCCTCTCAGCTAATCAAATTCAACTTGCTGTCAACCTTGTAAGTACTTGTGTTAGTTGTTTCTATCGACTGGAATATAGCCCAATGTGTGTTTTTGTTTCAACTTTTATTTGGCCCGCACCTCCGCGGGGAAATTCCAAACCCGCCCCGTCCCTACGCGAATCCTAGCAAAGGGGAAAAATGAACTGGATCAAGAAGGGTTGTGCGCCGGTATTTTTGGATGGTGAATTTTGTTCAGAACAAATAATTTTCCCTAAATGTTTGTTCCTTAAACTACTCCTGAAGTAATTTTCACTTTGTTTTAAAGGGAAAAATAGACGGAAGTTGAAAGATCTCCTCGGTGCCCCTTTTTTTTTTCCCCCTGGCAGCAAGCCTTGTTTTGTTTTTAAATTCTTCCCACTTGACAGTTTTTTTTATAATATTATAAACTGGTTTTCGACGGAAGTAGGCCGTTTCCCATAGAGACAAAACTCTAAAAAAAAATGTTCCAAAAAAAGAAAAAAACAATAGTTTTTTTTTTGCCTGGGTGCCCCACGTCCCATTCCCCCAGAGAGAAACCCTTTTGGTGGGTCCAGCCCAACCCACGCAAAGCATTGTTTGTTGGTTTTTAGCTTGTTGGATTGGTTTTTATAGAAGTTTTGGCCCCCCTAATTTTGTTAGCTTAATCATCACTATATATCATGCTGTCTCGTAAACTTTATTAGTGTATTCCAACGCCAACGGTCCCCCTCTTCTGCTTGCTCCACACCTATAACCTGTTTTATAAATAATTGCGAGCCGTATTTAAAGAACCTCCCCTAACTTTCGCTCGCCGTTTTTTTTTGTCACTGACTGTTGGGGTTAATACGGGTTTTCATGACTCCCATAGATTCCCTGATACCCTTACTTCCTGCCGCCTCATCGTTTACAGTTTTTTTTTACATCTGCTCACCACGTTTTTTTTCAAAACCTATCTCCCTCCCGTTTTTTTCAAAGTCCACACCATTTCCTAAAGTTTGTAAACACACAACAATTGCAAAAGTCCCTCCACATCTTCTTTCAAAAGAGACCCTGCAGTTTTAAAATGCTTGGAATGTTCATCAACACATCTACAAAGAAAAATAGCGTTGTGTCCAAATTGGCTATGTTTTCCAATAAACCGTAAGGCACATTGTGTGGGAACATAATATCATGTTACACACATTGTTTTTTCCCTAATTCTTAAAGCCCTGGTTTGTTTTTTTTTTTTTCATAGGCTTATATCCGAAATTTCAAACAAGTTTTCCTACAGGGCAAAATAATTGGCTGAGAGGGGTTTTTGGGAATATATGGTGCGGTTGGACACCAATGTAAAATTGGTTTTTTTGAAAACAATATAATAGGCTAACAGGAAATCCAAAATGAAACAAAATCTCCGTTTTTCATCTGCCGCAGGGGGGGGTTCGAACCGAAACCCTCAAAAACGTCAAAAAAAAAACACTAATTTGTTTTTTTTAACGATGCCCCATTCCCCCGCGGAAAACCATGAGGGAAAACGAGCAATTACCACCAACAACCAAGCCCTAATCATTGTTTTGTTAGTTTTTTTTTTTTCACAGGCCTTTACCTGCAGGCCTTCAAAGTGGCCCCGTGGAGCGGGAGAATCTTGTACTGGGGGCCTTTGTCCCCCACTGAGCGTTGGCCCTTTTTTTTTTTTTTAATCTCCTGCCAATGTAAATTTACTTAGCAATTTATTCCTATCCGTTAAAAATTTTTTAATAAATTTTTTTTAGACTTGAAGTAATAAATCCTTGTAATCGTTGGTTTTTTCTTAATGTGTGCTGTGGAGGTTGGGGTGCTCTCAGGCCTTAAATCACAATCACTTTAGCTGTCCACCTGTAAGTTAACTGTTTTCGTTTTTTTGTTTTCTATTTGGACTGAGACAAATATAAGCCAAATGTGTTGGTTTTGTACTTTTAATGGGGGCCCGCACTCCTTGGTTGGATTCGAACCCCGCAAAAAATCTACACGACCACGAGCAGCCCGGGGAAAAAAAACTGAGGGGGCACCCTTCCTCTTTAAGACTGCTCCGAAAGGGAGACAGAAACCCTAAAGCCTTCAGAGGGACAGGGTGGGTCACCCCCGCGGATTTTTGAGGGTGGGATTATTCATCCAATACATTTTCCAATTGGTTTTCCTTAAACTCTGTGCCTTTTATTAAAGGGGAATTAATGATGGGTGTTTTTTTTGGAATATCTTTGCAGTGCTGTTTGACCCCCTTTTTTTCCTTACTGATTTTTTTTTTTTTTAAATTCTCCTGAAAAGTAAATTTATTGCCTTAGAAAAACATGAGGTGTCGGTTCTATATTAAGAACAAAGTCAGTTCACCAGATAACCAAAGTGTTTTTCCAGGCCTGCCCCTATTTTTTTTCTGCCATTATGCCAAAAAAAAAACCTAAAAAAAAGTATGTGGATTTAGAACTAAATCGAACTCCTTTGCTACCGATTTACATCCCACCCTTTGTGCATGTTTTTTTTTTTCTTCGTTCCCATTTGCGCAAAGCCCCTTATCAACTGGCAATGCCACCTACCATTAAATAAACTTTTTTTTGAATAATCGAAACCTGGGGGGGTATTTAAGACCCTCTATTCTGAAGTTTTTTTTTTGTTTTTTACTGAGGGTTTGGTAAAACATAAGTTTTTTTTTCTGTTATTCCCCATGTTGAACCACACCTCTCTGTGGGTTTCATTTCCCCATGTCCGGGACAACCTCCTCCTCGTCCCTTTCCATAAAGTTTCCAACTGCGACCACTGCTTTTCAGATTTTTTAAAATTTGCCCCTTTAGTTTGACAATTTTTATTTTGCTTTTTTTGAAATTTTGGTTTGAAAAGGCCCTTAGAAAATTGTGGGGTACCGCCTGAAATAACAATGGCACTTTTTAAATTAATTGATTAGAATTCTCAATGATTATCCATACATAGGAACTTTTAATCATGTAATGTCCCAATGTGAAGATGGGGCTCCTTAAGCTAAAATTCACAATTTCCTCTACCACGTGCTGCCAACCCCTGTACAGTAATTATTTAGTTTTATTTTTGGTTTCTGCTGAAAATACAAGCCCATTAGAATTGGTTGTTTTTGTTTTTGTTTTGTTTGTTTATTTTTTTTTACTTGGCCTCTACTCTGCTTCGGAATCGACCTCCTCATTCCTCAAGGACGTCACTGGCAAGGGAGGAAAAGCTTTCATTTACCACGTTCGTCCCACAGCGAGGAGTCAATTGGGCAGGTGGGGCGCTGTTTTTGCAAAAATGACTCATAGATCTGGCCTTGCTAATCCTGGAGCCCCTCATCGTTTTTTTTGTTAATCAGTTTTTTAAGAGGTGTTGGTGGATGGCCCCCCAAAAAGTTTTTTTTTTTTTCCCAACCAAAATTTCCTGGGACTGTAACAACCCCATTGACCTCAAATCGATTTTTTTTTTTTCACATGTGGTTTTTGTTTCTAGATCCTCCATCCACAATCCCTTTTATATCTTACGCACAATTGATATAAAAAATAAGTTCAAGCCTATACTATTAAAATATTTTTCAATGTGTGACAGGCTTGTTTTTGCCAGCCAAAGAAGATTTTGCTGCAAATGGGTTCTTTACTGTCAGCAAGGGGCCGTTTGCCACTGGGGAAAAAAAATATAATCACATTAATTTGGTAATATTTGAAATCCCGATTGATTTTTTACACTATTACTCTTCGAACCTTCTGGAAAAGATGTTTGCCCAATATTTGACCTATCAAATCGAAACAAAAGGTATTGTTTGTAATTGCCTTTAATTCTAAAATAAAATAAAAAACCTTTGATCAACAAAAAAAACTGTGGAAATTTAGAATAAAGTCAACATCAAAACACTTACAAACCCTGTGGGAAATGTGCCTCATAACTTTTACTCCCACCTCAAAAACTTTTTTTTTTTTTTCATTAAGAACACAAGAGAAATAAGAGTTTTAACTTTGCAAACGTAATGAGGTAATTAATTATTGTTTTTGCTCCGATTATTCCTTTTTTTAATTTCAATCCTTTGGGAGCCAAAAATTTTCATAATCATGATTACAATTTTTTTGTATAACTTGCACATCCCTAACTGTAGGCCTAATAAAAAAAATTGCGTTTTTTAACTAAAACAGTAAACGTACAAAATAAAAGAAAAAGAAATCATAGCAACCCAAATTGATTTACAAAGTAACATGACCTGCAAAACAACAATTTATCTACATTTAAAGTTTAATAGCATGCAAGTTAAATTACCAATGGATATTTAATACCCCCTATTCCCTTGTAAATTGAAAAGGGGAATTAAGTTTTTTTCTTGTCAATGTTTTCTCATTTTTTGGGAGCTTTTTCTCCCACACAAATCTCACCCTGCTTATATTTTTTTCCATCCCTACATTCACCTTTTTATGTTTTAAGGGTCAATGGCATAACAAATTTTCACTTGTTTTATGAACAGTTTTTTTTGTAACAATTAATATGCACCCCCCCCCCCCCCCTCTTAAATGAGGGTCATAAGGGCAAGGTTTCCTCCCCTTTTCTCCTGCTTTGGCCCACCGAAGAAATGTTCCCGCCCCACCAGCGAAGAGGAGACATCATGGCTATAAAGCGAGGTAAAAACCCCCGAAGCCCTCAACCGGTCCCCCCCTTTTCCTTCTCAAAAGACTCAGATGGCACACCCCAGTTGGACTTTCAAACCAAAGTAATAAGGACCTCTAGGTCCTAATATGAAAGAGAACACCTCCAATACAGTACAATTAGGGACGCACCTACGGTCCTTATAGAAAAGAGACCGTCAAATACAGTTAATTTAGGGGGAACCCCACTAAGGTTCCTATATAAAGAGAAACCTTCCTTAACTTTAAAGAAGAAACCAATTGTTCCCCACCTCCTTTTGTTGATAAAAACCTTAAGTTATGTTTGTCAGTTAACTTACAACCCTTTTTTCATCTTGTGGAAATTGTTTGTTTTTCCCATGTTTGCCCCTTTAGTTTCGGCATGTATATTCACAAGACCGCCCTTCCAAAGTTTTTTTTACACAAGTTAGCATGCCCGCCCTTAGGCTTTGATCTAGATCAGAGTTTTTCCTTTTTTTTTTGTGGCCCTAACGGATGTCAAAGTACAGCGGGTGGAGGAAGGGACGCAGCCCCGTCCCAGCCTGGTGGTGTTTTGTAAAAATGTTTCAAAGTAAAAAAAGTACTTTTGTTTTACCGTAACTTTAGGAATAAAAATTTAACGATGCACTTCCACGTCGTTGATTTTTATTATTTTTTCTGAAACCCCTTGTTCCACTTTTTTACCTCCCCTTTCTTTTTTTTCCTTAAATACGCATGAATACTTTTGTTTTTACTTTTACTGGTCAACCCCTGGAATATTTAATGCCTTTTTACTATCCAGAAAGCCCCATACAGTTTCATAATCCAAACTTTTTATACTTTCTAAAAAGGAAAATACCAATTTATTACTTTTTAATAACTTACTACAGTAAACATCATTTTAGTACGCCAAGAACATCTCCCTTGTTCCCCACAGATTCCATACCTGGACAAATATTTGAAATAAAAACAACTTTTCTATCCTACAGATCATCTGTGGCTCAAAAACCCCTATCTTTAGGCATATCACCTTTTCTTTGTCCAACAATCAAAGGTAAAAAAAAATAACAATGTTCCAAACTGAGCCAGATGAGAGGCCTTCTGGTGCATCACATCTCCACTTTTCTATACGTCCCCCAATTTTGCCAAGCAAGTACAACTCAAACAAATTTTTTTACCAAACCCTTTTTATAGACAGCACATCATGTCAAAAAATGGGGTTTGGAACAAAAAATTTGTTTTTTTTTTTGTATAAATTTGCCAAAAAAATACGAAAAAAAAAAAACAAACAAAACGCCCAACTCCTGACCTTTTTTCCTTGTTTCTCCTGCCCCTCCCTCCCTCTTTTCTTTCCCCTCCTTCCTCCCAGGAACTTTTCTTGGAAGGTTACATACCTATGCCCCCTTTACGAAAAAAAAAGGGAAAAGGCTGAGGAAATAACCTTTTTAGGTTTTCGTGAGATTTTTGGGGTGTGTAGTTTTTTTTGCCCTCTTTTAAATGAAAGGTTTTTTTCAAAATCGCATTTTTTTGGTGGTTCCCAAATTGCTTTTTTTTTATTTTTATTTAATTACTATTATTCTATTTATATTTTTTTTTTATATTTAAATAATGTAGTGGTTGAAACAATAAATATATATTATAATAATATTATCTTTTATGATATATACTAATTTATGCTTACAGTAACAAATTACCAAATTTAAAAAGAAAAGCTTCCCCTTCTTTCCCTCTGACGCAGTGGGTTTTCGAACCGTAAAACCTCAAAACTTCAAAAGAACACTTATTTGTTTTCATTGCTTGCCCCCTCTTCCGCAGGAAAGCAGCGGAAGAACGCGCAATTAGCCTCCAGGGACCCTTCTAATATCGCAAACAACAGTCCTAATCATTTTTTAGTTAACAGCTTCTTGGACTGCGGGATCAAAGTGGCGCGAGCGGAAGATCTTGTACTGCTTTTTTTCCCCCCCTGAGGCTTGCCTTTTTTTTACAATCTTCCAAACAAATATATGTTATCACTTTAAAAGATACCTACTTGATAAATATAATTTAGTAGGCGTGTGAATCTTTTCGTATCTCACAATTCAATTCTGATTCTTCTTTGGGGGTCATGATTTGATTCATAATTGATTCAAAGCGATTCTGGATTCTGTACATAAGGGCGCTAATTGTGTTCTAGTGTCCCTGTGTTCATCTTTCTTTTTCTTTTTCAAAAAAGAATTAGGGATCTAACTCAATCTGATACTCCTACGTACTTCTACCTATCTTACTATCCTCCTCCACTTGTTAGTCTTATTCTGTCGCCTTCATCTTTCCTTTAATCTTAGATGAACTGCATTTTTGGAATTTATGTACAATGGTTCCTATCCACATATCTACAATCCCTAGTATTGAATTGGTATGCGGTTGGGGTTAGAAACCCCTTTTTCAAAGTAGCTCAAAAAGGCCAACGTCTAAAAACACTTGCAATAGGCTTTTTCAGTATAGATTTCTGTGCATTTCGTCTCACTTTCGTCGGTCGTCTTATAAAATTTCTTCTCTTTGTTCAGATTCGATTCGGCCTTGATTTCGAATCCTATTCTTCTTTCCTTGTTGTCGTGGCGTCGTCCTGTCTTTTCCTGTTCGTCGTTGCGTCGGCGGGAGGTACTAACCTCTCTGCGAATCCACCTCTTTTATTGAAATAATGTGTAATGATCTAATGTGTTGGTAAAACAAATTACATACAGAGGGCATGGTGTCTGTTTGTACCGTAAACCAAAACCCACTACCCGCCCGTGCCAACACCTGGTGAACAAGGTACTAAACAGGACAGTGTGAGTCAGACGTGGTTGTCTATGGTTTGAGAGACTTGGTTAGCTGGTCCTGTCCTCATAAAAAAAACGGGGCTGGTAATATGACCCAATATACAAGAGAAAACCAACATAACCTATTTACATTCTTTGTCTTTACTTTTTCTTTTTTTGTACTTGTCATAAAACAACCATTAATTTACTAAATCTACCTTTTAATATATATGTGGCTGGGTTCTCCAAGACTTTTCACTCCAGGACTCTTGGGTATTGTCTTACTCTGTCGGGATGTTTTGGCAACATGACATAATTTTTTTCTCCTCTTTTCTTCACACTATTGTTTTATTTTCCAGAATTTTTTCTCCTCTATTCCCGCTTGGTCATTTTCTTAGCATTTGGAGAAGATGATGTAGTCACATCGTGAATAAAAAAAAAAAATAAAAAACACTTGTCTTCTATAAAACGTTGTTTTGCTTATAGTGTGTGAATTTGCAACTAAATGTAGTGCAATACCTCTTTTAAGATAAATGATGTTCAAAGTTCATAACACTCTGTAATTTTTGCATAATTATCATACCGATTCGTCCTTTATTCTTTTTTGTTAATATTACAATTTGTTGAATATAGTGACAATTACAAATCTAAGTATACTGATTATATTTGCCTAAGGTGAATTAATTTTGTTGTAAATGTTTGTCAGAGGAAATTATGAGTATGTATCATAATCAATTTCCTCCCAAAAGTTGCTTCTGTGTTTTTTATATGGTGTGTTTTCTTTTTCTTTTTTTTGTTGTAATAAAGATTGTACGTGTCTTCTTACAATTCCTGCACCCATTTTTTCATTTCTTTTTCTGTTCCTTCTATTACATATAAATGCATCTTCATTTTCATAGTTGCATTTCCTAGTATCCTAGTTTTCCCAAAATCTTATTAGTTTTCCTCTGTTCTCATATAACCCCTTAGAACTCTCATTTCAATGTCCAATCCATTTGTCTAAACAGTGCAATGCTATTTGTGTGCGATTAATCGTGGGGATGCCCAGTGCCCCCCCGAGAGAGTGGTTGCCCTTCCGCGTTTGCCGTTGCTAGGATGTCCTTCTTTATATGCTTTTAGGCTAATTTCCGATGTGGTTCCGTGGTATTTGCTTTTCTGCTTTGTTTCGAATTTTCTTTTCAAATAATAATTTAAAACAAATTTGTACCTACCCCTCTCCTCTTAGAAAATTTCTATCTTTTTTGCTCTTTCTCTCAAAGGTACCTCCCTCCCCTCCCCACCCCGGATGATCGTGTAATAATTGGTGCAAAAACTTCGCGGTCTCGTTAGGGGCATCCCTTTTATTACTCTATGTCGACTACGAATCTTTGCATGCTCTCTCCAACCTTTTGTCGACCAGGCGTTACTCTTATCTGATCATAATATTCTACAGGTTTGTAGTCTCCTACATCAGTCTTCTAAGGAAATGATCATTGTAACTTCTATACTATAATTTTCCTCCTGACAGTAGAACTCGTTGCAAGACTTCATTCCTTTTCTTTTGTTGTGGTGTTTTAAGAATTCCAAACATCTGTCACACTTGCATACTTTTCTGCTTTCCTCCACCTCTTCGCATTTTGCCCTTATACTATGTCTGCAAACTGTGACTTCTTGCACTTAACGAGTTTTCTCTTTCGTAGCAAGACATTCTAACTTCCTGGTCTTGTCAATTCTTTGAAATCCTTTTCCGGTACTAACTGGTTTGAGAGATTAACAATCTACCAGTACCGTACGTTCCCTGTAATTTTATAGATAGATGTGATTATTCTTTTTTAATTATCAATACGCACCCATTTGCAACTCTCTTTGTATTTCCTCTGACTTCTTTTTTTTTTTTTGTTGTATTCAAAGAAGTGGTTACCCAATACAGTTATTCTCGATCGAAAACCTTTTTAAAAAAAATGGTGCTTTACAGATTTGATCTTTTCAACCTAACACAGCCTCTCAGCATTCACATCTATTCTCATTCACAAGGAATTTCTAGGGCCTTACCATCATTCCTAGCGTTTTACTATTCTTTCTTATTCGTTTACCTTTCATCCTAATCCCTTACTGGGAGACAATTAACATAAAACTCATAAAATTTAAACCAATTAAAAATTTGAAGGCGTGTGATTATATCCTTTTCAGTTTCCTGGTGGGGCCTTACTTTTTTTTATTTTTGCACCAATCAGATTCATTGCCAAATATGATAATCACCCCCGATTTTCTCCATCTCCCCATGATCTCTAGCAGACTGATTACTTGTTGGGATTTTGGTTTAATCAAAAAAATTTCGTGTCGATTTCTTTGTTTTCTCTATTTTTTTTTTTTTCTATTTGCCTTTTTGTTTCATTATTCTTTCCTTTTCTTTTCTTTTCATTATTTTCTTTTTTATTTTTCTTATAGGTTTTTATCTATTCTTTTTCTTTTTTACTTTTTATTCTTTTTTCTCTTTATTCTTTTTTGTTCTTTTTTTGATTTTGTTTCTTGTTTCTTTCTACTTTTTTTCTTTTTATTGCTATTTTCTTTATTTTCGTCCTTTTCCTTTCTTATTTTAACACCTCACCTAAATTAGGGTCTTGTCGTGTCTAACACCCCTCCCTCCCTCCAATTGTCCCGCTGTCTTTTCTTCTTATTTCTTTCTTGTATTTCTTTTCTTTTCTTATGTATTCCTTTCTTTTCCCTTCTATTTCTTTTCTATTTTTTCTTTCTTGTCTATGTTTCTTTCTTTCTTTTTCTTTCTCCTTAGTTTCTTTCTTTCTTTCTTCTGTTCTTATTTCTTTTCTATTCTTTTCTTTCTTTTCTTCTTTCTTCTTTTCTTCTTTTTTTTTGTTTTTAGTCTGGGATTACGGGTACTTGTTTAGTTGGGTCTAAACAACCCCCAAAACCCCGCTCCACCAAAAAAACCTAACCTGCTGCATTTTTTATTGTTTTAAGTCGGGGGTGGGCCTACAGTAGGGGGGGCGGGTGCAAAAGTTTTCCCCCAATTTCAAACATCAATTTCAACAAAAAAATAATTTCATCAATTCACCAAATCATTTATTTACAAATTATCATTCCATCAATTCTCGACTTATTCCCGACTGGACAAAATCCCAATAATCTTTCACGTTATATTTAGATATCATTTGCTCTATTTCACACAATTTTTCATATCAAACATCAAAAAAACCACATCACTCATTTACGTTTTCCATTTAGTCACTCCATATAATAGCTGTAATATTTCCTTTTAATTTTTTCCATTTCAAAAACAAACCAAAAAATCAAAACCTATTTTCATATCTTTCTTTATCATAGAGGATTTTCACGGGGTTTGTCAGTGAAAAATAAAAAAAAACAAGCGGGGGGGGGGGGTGTCGTTTTAATTAACAAAAGATTGGGGCTGTCTCGGGCGGGGGGGGGGGGGGGGTTTGCGCACCACATGTTATTATCATTTTGTTTTCTTCCCAGGAAGGCGCAGCTGAGATAAAACAATTTTTCAAACTCATTCCAAAAAATTTCAAACACAAACCCAAAAAAAACACAAAACATCCAACCTATCACACAAAAATGTATCATGTTTTCGCCTTTGGCTCCAAAATGATGATAAAAGATATCGAGTCAACATTATTGCTCACTATGTACCAATTCAATCGTGAGATTATATTTTTCCGCCAGTTGCAGCCCTTGCACAGTCGATCCATGCAGCAACTCTCTTCGCTCTGAGTGGGCGCAAAAGCTCGTGACACATGAAAATAGTTTTATTATAGTTATCATTGACTTATATTTATAGACTACTAATGCGTAGATATAAGATATTTGGGATGAGGATTAGAACACATGTGTAAAAAATCTATTTGAGATATGGGTTTACAAGTCAGAATTGGTTGGGGAAAAAAAACAACTTTTGTGCCATCGCCACACCTCTTATACACCACGATTGTCATTGATGTGTTTGACATTTTTAGGTATTTGATACTGCAGCACAAGTGTTTTTCATTTGGAAGGATGTTGAATAGGCTTTTTGTTGCATTTTTTGTGTAGTTTTGGGAATTGTTTGTAGGCTTGAAAAACGAGAGATACTTTTGATAACGTGTGTAAGTCAGATGTAAAAACTGTAAAAACGTGAGGGCCCTCAGGAGGCTAGAGCGATCTATGAGTTCATTTTGAAAAACAGGCCACCTGCCCATTGGACTCCCTCGCTGCTCTGGTGCCGACACGTGGTAATGCGCCTTTTTTCTCTCCTCTCCTGCCTAGTGACGCTTGAGATGAGAGTTCGATCTAAGCGTTAGAGGCCCAATTAACAAATAACAAACAACACCACAATCTAATGTGTCGTGCAAAATTTTTAGTACAGATACAAAACTAGAAAAGTAATACATAGGCGTCCCTGGATAGAGGACTGTGATTTAGCGTAGAGCCCATTTCACCTGACCCTATACCTGATTAAAATTCCTAGTTTATGGAATGAGCATTACAATTCATATGCATTCATTTTATATAGAGACATGAGTAAGGTTTTTACCCCACAATTCCAATTGGGCATCCATCAGCAAATCAAAGCCTACTATTTTATAAACTAAAGCAATTTACAAATCTAAAAAACAATGTCTGCAGACTGATGAGAGAGAGAGAGTGTGTCCGACATGGAGAATGGAAAGGAAAAGTAGTTTACCCCGTCAGTGAATGCGATCAAGTTAGAGTTATGTAATACGGGCTGAATTATTAAAAGTTGTAGGTTGTGTGAAGCAAGCAGAGCAGACTCGTGCGTGGCGTAGCACAATTAAGTACGAGACAGTCTTGATATATAGTGCATATAGACTAAAACATGGAGCAAATCATCTAACACAAGCTAAACACAATGCTGCCGGCGTTTGGCTGACACAAAGGGTCCCTTCTGTGGACTGGACGTAGCCCAGCAAAACACCCTATGTTTTTTTCAATTAGTATCATTTTGTTTAGAGTTGTCTCTATGGGAACCTCACTTCACGTCGACAACAGTTTAATATTAACTTTAGGAAGAGGAAGAAGAGGGCTGGGCAGAGAAAAAGTAAGGACAGGACAGTCCATCTCTGTCGATCAGGGCCACGCTTACTGATAACTGTTGTCCACAAACAACAACACACACGTCCTTTATCCTAAATGATACACACATTGATGCCATCAAAATATCTGTACATTTTTTAAATTTTGGTTTTATTGTAGCCATATATATATTTGTTTCACACTACATGATGGTTAATTAACTATTATACCAACCCTTCAGACAATTTTCCCTGTAGAACATTGTATGAAATGTAGAATAAGCCTATAAAAGACAAAAAAACTTAGATTTAGAACAACAATGTGTCTGATATATGTTCCAAATGTATCCTAACTGTTAAAAAAAAGCATTTGATACAAATGCTTTTCTTTTAGGATGTGTTTGATGACATTTTAAGCATTTTACAACCTGCAGTGTTTCATTTGGAGGAGCTGTGAGGACTTTTGCATTTTATGGTACAGTTTTGGGAATTGTGTGTGACTTTGAAAAACGGAAAGATAGTTTTGATAACGGTGTAAGCAGAGTAAAAACTGTAACGATGAGGCTCCCAGGAGTCATCAGATCTGAGTCATTTGAAACACGCCATGCCCATTGATTCCTTGCATGTGGCGACGTGGTATGCAAAGGCCTGTTTCTCACTGGACCTAGTGGCGCTTGAGACTGAGGGTTCGATTCTAAGGGTTGAGGCAAGAATTAAAAATAACAAACAACACACAATCTAATGTGTCGTATTTTAAGCAATAAAATACTAAAAAGTACTTTAGTGGCAGCCGGGCTAGAGGAAATGTTATTTAGCTATAGAGCCATCTCACTGACACATATAACTGATTAAAGTTCCTATTTATGGATAAACTCTGAGAATTCTAATACATTAATTTTACAGCCATGTATCAGGCGTACACACAATTCTAATGTGCATCCTTAAACCAATCAAAGCCAATAAATTGTAAATTATAGACATTTTTAAATCTGAAAAAACCAATGTGTGCATGACTATGAGAGAGAGAGAAGTGTGTCCGACTGACATGAACCAGAGATGTGTTCCTACATGGGAACAACAAGACAAAACTACGTTTACACCCTCAGTAAAAAACAACTTTAGATTAGAGTGTGTTTAATACAGTTCGATTCCATGAGTTATAATGTAGGATGCATTGGCAGTGTAGAGGCTCAGTGTGAAATGCAAACATGGCAACGAAGAGTGGATGTTAGCAGAGAGGCATGATAGCCGCGCAGCATTGAGTCTAGTCTGAGGCAACGCTACACTTTTTACTTTTTTGTTTTTTATTCTTTTGGCATAATGCAGATAATGGTATAAAACTCTCTAGGATGGGTGAACTGACTTTGTCTCTAATACACACCGCACGATGCATGTCCTATCAGTTTTCAAATTAGAGCTAATAAAAAATTACTTTCAGGAGAACCAAAAAAAAGGGAGAAATGGCAAAACGGCACTGCATGATCTTTAAACACCATAGATAATATCATTATAATAAAAGGAGTAGTTTAAAGAAAGCATTCTGGAGCTAATTATTGGCTGATATACATTAACTCTCCGCGACACACTGTCCCTCTGAAGGCTTTAGGTCAATTCTCGTTCCTCAACCTGGCAAGCGTCTTAAATGAGTGAAGTGAGCAACCAAGTTTGTTGTTCCCTCTGCCTCGTGTGCGGTTGGATGCGAGTTGATCCATGCGAGGGTGTGACCCATGGAAATTACAAACACATGGGCTCGATTTCCAATAGACAGAACCATTAAAATTACTACAGTTGCAGTGAGGCTAAAGGAAATGTGATTAGCTGAGAGCCACCCCCATCATCATATAACGATTCAAGAATATTATTATGAGGAAATTAGGATAGCCGAACTTGCTTAAGTAATTACTTACAGAAATTACAAACATACAGATCTTCCGCTCGCAGCCACTTTGCGACTGCGTCAAGTGCGTTAAACTAACAATATTAGGTTGGTTGCTTGGCGAATCAGCAATCCTGAGATGTCTGTTTACTTTCGCTTGATCGATACAAAAAAAAACAAAGGGACTGTGCCCAAAACAGCGCGGTATAATTCCCACAATGTGCTCACCTTCGCTCCAGTTTCCGTAATCACTAAGTGAGAGTACGTGAACGCGACATTACACTCAGGCGCGCGCGCACAACACACACACACACACACAATGTGTGAATGGTGTTTTTAATATGTAAAAGTGCATGTATGTAGGCTATTGTTTAAAAACGAAAAGCACATAATAACATCCATTCACACACACAACACACACACACCACACACACACACACACACACCACACACCCACACACACACACACACACCCCACCGTGTTCTTTAATGAATGTGGAGATA
This sequence comes from Etheostoma spectabile, assembly GCF_008692095.1. Classification (NCBI taxonomy): domain Eukaryota; kingdom Metazoa; phylum Chordata; class Actinopteri; order Perciformes; family Percidae; genus Etheostoma; species Etheostoma spectabile. The sequence continues at coordinate 1,327,556 of NW_022605579.1, read as the reverse complement.
TACCATATGAAAAGACGTAAAGAGCTTTAGAGTTACAAATGATACATATATCCACCAAATGTTAGCAACGTTCATGAAATAGCCATTTGATATAATAGCTCTTTTTAGATATGTGTTATTTCATTTAAGGGATTTGACTGCAGGTTCATTGAAAGGATATTGAGGACTTGGTTTGCATTTTGTGTGGGGGTTGCAGTTTTTGATCAAAACGGTAGAGATAGTTTTAATAATAACGTTTGAAGCAGATGTGAACCTGTAAACGAGTAGGCTCCAGGAGTACAGCAGGTTAGAGGTCATTGAAACGGCGCCACCTGACCCATTGACCTCCCCTGTGGCCGCCGTGGTAATGCAGCTTTTTCCTCCCGACCTCCCTTGTTGCAATTCAACCAAAAATTGGAAAAAGTCTAAACTCTTCTTCAGATGTTTAAAAGATCTTATGTTCATAGTTACACAGGTTTTTACATTTTGACAGTGATGCTTAGACCATAGAAAATCAAAAGGCTTTTTTTTAATTATATTATGAAATGAAGTTGTTCAGATCTTCTACATTGTTGTTGTATTACATATAAAAAAATTAGCCCTGTTCTGGAAGACATGTTTTTTGTTTGGTGTTTTTTTAATTTAAGATTACCAGTGAATATAGTTTCGTCTGAAACATTTTCTCACTTCACTCGCTCATTAACATTAACTACGAAGTTTTATACGGAAAGCCACATATGAAAATGTAATTGTGAGGTGTCTGAGTTTTTAATCAGAATTTACAGATTTGATATAGTTCCTTGTGTAGGCCCTCTAATCATCAAGAAAAAGAAAGACTGTTTTCCACCACCATCACACTGCAAACCGAATTACAACAATCATAAATACATAAGAATCTTTAAAAACAAAACTGAAATAACAAGTTCTTTCAATTAAACTCCAGTTATGACTTTAAACTCAGCATTCAGGACCTAACATACATATTTCACTTTGGTCCTAAGTCCACCTCCGAAGTAACTTGCTATGACGGATTAAATGAATATAAATTATTCAAATACAACTGTAATTGTAATTTCCCTATAGGGATCAATAAGAGTATACATATAAATTACATTATAATTAGATAATCCATGACCTACAGTAGCTGAGTCAGACATTCACACAGCGAGCAAGGTAGTATAATTTAATTTTTCACCAGATATGGTCCAATAGGTCATTTTTCTATCATAAAATAATGACAGGTCACATTTTTCAAACAACCACCGTGAAACAGATAGATAAATAGTGTGATATCCTTTAAAATGCATGATCAATTTTGCTAGCTAAATATCGAACTAAAGCCACATGGACACTAGAAAATAGTACCTGGTAGGTCTGGAACCGTAAAATCACCCATCAGATCATCTCACCCTCACACATGGCAATAACTAAAAGCATTTAAGTTTTAAATAAAGACATTATTTATCTCCGCGGAAAGTGTCAGAAGGCCTTCTAAGTTCTGTCCTATCCCTCATGTGTTTTACCTAACCCTTGTGTTGTCCTCGGGTCCAATTGGCCTGTTTTCCTATATCTATGTTCTTTTTAATTACCCAAAATAACATGACTGATTCCACACAACGCTCTTTGGCAAGTACAAATCTCTACTTTCATAACTTTTGGGGCGTCTTATTCAATTTTAAGTTGTTTTGAAATAGTATTGAGTAAAGTGACACTTCCGTCTGTGATTATCATCAACATCCATTCCTTTATTTTTAGATAAATAATTCCTAATTTCTGCTTTTCTATCTCAAACATTTGTTATAATTTCATACAAATGAGGTTTATTGACCATAATTCCAAAATAAATGTAAAACTAAAGTTATAACTTAGTGTACTAGTGTTGAAAACGTCAAAAAAAAGACAAGCATTGAAAAAGGGGACAAAAAAGTAAGAAAACGTTAAAACATTAAAAACGTTAACTAAAGTGTTGATTTTCAATTTGACAGGAAGACACACACAGGGTTAGGAACAGAGATTATTACAACACTTAGAAACTAAGGACAAGCTTTTCTTTTTCTTTTTTGCAGTCGCAGGGTTGTAAACAGGTTTTAAAATGACCAGCATCTGTAGGCTTGAAATTAATATCAGACTGGGTGTGAGCAGGCCTAATCTGTATATTTATAAAAGCAACTTTCACAATTGGATATACTGTACATCCCCAAATGTGACCCAGTAAACCATGTCATACAGGAGTCAGCTCAACTAATAAGATGTTTGGATTGAAAATAAATTCACTAATCTGTTGATTTCATATTTGACTTTTACAAATGCTTGCTGCACTGTTACATGTATTAAAGCTGAAAACATTGCTTTGTTAGTTATTTTTGTAAACAAAAATGGCGTACAGCTCTATTATCGAGGTAAATACAAGTATCGATCAGGACTTGTATGGCAGAAAAAAAAAAAAATCGGATTGGGGGCCAAAAAAAGCTGAACGGACATCCTAATTAAAACGCTGCAAATCGTTGCCCTACCGTTCACAGTGGAGACCTGGAAAAGAAGTTGTATTTTGACAACAGCTAGTGTAGGTGGTACTCAGTTTGCCATCACCTGTTATTTTGTTGCCTTGCCTGTTCTTTTCTGACAGATCTGACTATTTCTGTTTCTGTGGTCACTGCTCGAGCAGTATGTGAGGGCTGGTCATAGACCTTGCTAACAGGGCTATTAGCAGTTTCTAGGCGATGAGCCTCTCAGTAAATCACCATCTTATGCCCATTCTGGTGTCTGACACTGAAAACATCTGTCACGTATATCGCGGGATTGACTACATTCACGAAAGGCACGGCAAAGGAAGTCACTTCTTAACACTGTGGTACAGAAAATTGCACAGACCCTCGTCTGTAAACGCTCAGCTGGGATCCTTGATCCGGTGTGTAGTTCAGGTGGTTCACAGCACGAGATGGCCAACGGACCCCGTTGCTTATCTAGAGATGACACAGAATACCCTCTAAAGCACCTCACCACAGCTACAGCGTGTGTGATTGAGGATTTTCCCAATGTTCAGCTAAAATTCCATTCATTTTCAACTTAGAAGGTTTAAATGACTGGCATGAATATCTGCTGGTGATTATTAGTACAAAAGTTTAGAAGCCGTTCCAAAATATCAGAAAGTAACATAAAACAACAACTCTGAAGATCCTTTCGGTAAAGACGTCCAATATCCCGGCTGTATCTATAAGATAGTAGAAATGCAGTGATACAATGATTGTTCAATTAATTCAGATTCAGCGCGAATCAGATGCCGGGTTTTGCCGCAATACACCTATTTCCTCAGTTTGACACTTTGATTTGGAATATTGTGCAATTTATTTAATTATCAAGGTAATTTAAAAAAAAGCCAAAGGCCCTGGGCAGGGTAAAACAAAATGGTACGCAGCCATTGTTTATGCTACTATTGATGTTGTGATTTCACATGCCTAATGTTCTGCTGTGAAAAGGTCTACTGCAACCATGACGCGCTGTGAAATTCCTGGAGCTCTCACCCCTGATTTCCACCAACTGCGGAACGGCTGCGGATCCGCTTCGGAACGGCGGCAAAGTCATTCGGTTGCCCTTAAAGTCCCTGTGTGTATTTTCACCAACTGTGGAACAGCTGCGTCCCGACTCCGACGAGCCCTAGCCCTCTGGAGCAGATACGCAGAGCTTCTATTTTTGCTGGACACAGGAGAGCTCCGCAGCAATTCAGCACACGGCAGATAGTGCAGGACAGGAAGTCGAGCACAGAACCAAAATAAAACATCCGGTTAATTTTCAAAATAAAATACACTGTGCTCACAGCGGATCATATTTCCCTGCACTACACCTTAAAAACATCATAATGGGTGGAGACAGGCCTGAAGTCAACAGGTCAGAGGTTTGTTGTTTTTGTTTATAGAAACTACATCCTGTCATATCGCGCTATCATACGTGAATTTGAGAGATCTCGTGGGTCCTTGAGACTTCAGTTATTAGTCATGGCGGAGCACGGAGTCGACACACAGCGGAGCCACTCCGCAGCCGTTCCGCAGTTGGTGGAAATCTAGGGTCATTTGTTTTGTTTTTGGCTTCTTTTCCACAACCACAGTGCCCGAGGCTCATCTACCAAGTGATGGTAAAACAGGATTCCTCAGAAAAAAGGCTAGCACATGGCTCTAATATAAACCTATTGTGGCTTTACATTTTGCCGCGTCATTCCTGTGTTTTCTTGTGGAGGATAATATTAAAAGACAAACTTAAAAGTGGGAATGATTATAGGCTAATTCTTGAACTCGCATTTTCTTCCACTTTGCAGTTCTTTTGAATTCTGTTGAGACAGCCAAGTAGAGGTATTCCCTAGATAATGCACTCAAATTTCCAGCACAAGCTAACATAATGAATGTACAGTACTTTTAATGTGTTGCTGTTGTTTATGTGTTCATTGATTTTTATGTCTTCTCAGGTCTAGTCCACATTCTGCTCAGACCCAAGACCTGGAGACATTTACATTTGACCCCACCCACAACCCATGTGGACCTGATACCTGGTTCAGGTAGGTCAGGTCCTTTAGTCTGTTGAATACAACTACAGCTACATCACATGTCAATAAACACCATCACCTTCTGACAGCCCCTGCTGAGAGCTGACAGCCTCTAAAATGGCTTCCACAGGGTGTGTTGCAGAAGCTCAGGTGTAGTTCCTTACAGCTGCTGGTGAAGGCTGATGGAGATGTCCAGTGGACAGCTGGCCACTGTCCACTGGAAAAATTGCTTTTTTTTGTTATTGGAATCCTGAGAACAGATTGATTATGTACAATACTTAATGAAATGAGCGGAGGAGGGTTTTAATTATGTCCAGACACTGTCATTATTTAGCTGCGTTTAGCCAGAGATGGACAGCAGCCCGGTTGCCAGGTCCGAAGTTCTCAGCGGTCTTTCTGTAGAAAACAATAGCTGCCACCAATGCTACTGATGCTACTATGGTTAGGAGTCCTCCAGTCGTAAACCACGTCACCCCCTCCCTACAAGATCAAGACAGTAAGATAAGAGCTTTGGATCTTGACAAGTCCATACATAAACCATTACGCCTTTTGAAAGGGTTATGCCTAAAAAAAGGTGTCCATTGTCAGGAATTAAGTGTCCACTGTGAAGGCGTAAACCCGCTATACAATGGTCCCTTTGACCTCTTCTTAAGAGTCCATCGTGTTTTTTTAATCCTCCGTGTCATCCTTGGACATAGCAACTGCGTGGAGGAGGGGTGGGGGGGATCACGGAAGGCTTGTATCAGTGCTGTTGTCAATACTTTGAATTCCTCATGGAAAGACAGATACTACGCACTATAGCTTTACTTTTTTTTAAAACATACCCTGTTCCCTGGTTATGCCTGAGGGTTTTGACTATACCTACAACAATCATTCCCATCCCATAAGGTTCTATGCAATGCAAATGTTCACTGTTCCAGTAAATAGGAGGTCCTAAGAAACAGGATATTTTATGTCCGCTCAGCTCAGAGAAGCCTTAAGCTTGGACATACGAGCCAGAAGCCAACACTATGCTAGCATTACATGCACACAGTTGACCATCAGTAAATGTATTTTGACAGTATATTTAACACAAGACTAGCTAGCTATTAACAATGTCATTGTCCCCAGATCATTTTTAAAAAGATTTTTACAACAAATGATCGACATATGCACTGTTTGGCTGAAGCCTGAGGAGCTAAAGGGATGGGAGATGATCGGTGTGAAACAAATCAGTCAGAGACTTCCTGAAGCTTGTGTGTTACGCCATCCTTGTGGTGTTAAAGGACGAGGCACTAAAGTTGGACACTGTGTTTGGAATAACAATCACATTTAGTATAATTGGAATGAACGCATGGATTTAGAACGGTAAACAGTCAATTTTACCGGAACTCGTTTAGTAGGTGTCCTTACACTTTTTTTAATGGACACCCTGCGCCTGGTATAAATGAATATAGCACGGAACTAACAGATCTCTGGGACAGGGATCTCTGTCTATGTTTTAATTGTATTCCTTTGTTTTTAAATATAACTTTGTACAGCACTTATTCTGCTTCTGTCGGTTATAATTCAAATATGCTTATAATAAATTTACTGACTCACCCAGCCTCCCTGCTGTACAGCCAGCCGTAGAGCAGCTCTCTTTGATGACCTCGAACCCAGCTGATGATTGTTCGGATGTTTTTCTAGACGGTTGGAGTTCATCGCCTTTAAACCAAAACCAAAGACGGGGGAACGCAAATTAATTTCACAGTGCATGCAAATTTCAGAAGAAGAAAACACAGCCCAGCTGAGAAGCACTGTCTGTGGGATATACGTATGGGTGTTACCTTGAATATGAGTCTGTAGGCCAGATGGAGAGAGCCACCACTCGCCCCCAGTTGATGCCATCAGCAAAGATTTTCCTTGCTACATTCATGAAGATGTTCCGAGCACAGTCGTCCGGAACGTGGTTGATCAGACGAGAAGGAAGAATGGACAGATTCAAATGTTTTTTTTTTGTTTATTTAACTCATTGTAGGAAAAATGTGTTGCAAATGCATTTCTCTTTTTATTCGAGATGTTCCGGCCTTCGGCTTTTTTCAAAGACCAACAATCACAGTAAGACACAGGCACTGTTCCATATGGCCACATCCTAGTCACACATCTGTTGGTGATTCGACTATAAAGTTAGCATAACGCTCATTTGCACATTTGTGACGTCATTACACAATCATTTGCATAAAGCTTATTCAATACAAGAATTTATTTTCCTTATAATTATTACTTACGTAGCCTGTCTTGAGTAAAAAAAGAAATTCTACAAAGGAAGGTAAAAAGATCAATAAAGAATTCTCAAAGAGGCTGGCTTGCTCAGAACCAGCAAGCTCACTCATCTTTCTCCTGCACCGGCCCCCGCCCCTGTCGCTTTTCCCCTTTCTACCTGCCTACGGACACGAGGAGGGGACGACATGCTCCTCTGCTCCTCACAAACAGATTCAGAGAGAGGTGACCGTTTTGGTGGCCAGAGGAGAAAATACCTCGCTGCTTTCTGGACAATACTGGCGACTATTTTTTTTTACAGAAAGTCAGTGTTTTTCTACAGAAAGTTGCCAGATTTCTTGCTAGTCTCTTTGTGAAAGAAGTCCAAAGGGTGTCTGAAAAGTTGCTAAATCTTGCAGCAAAATTGCTAAGTTGGCAACACTGTACAGACACTGTGTGAAGGGGGTAGGGGAGGGCTGTGCGTGTGTTGTGGTAGAGTGACAGAGAGACTGAAGAGAGCAGGGAAAGTAATGCACTGAACGATGTGTGTTTTAAGCAGCGTTAATAATCATCATCATAAATATAATAATAATAATAATGAAACGCAATGTGTGTGCAGTGTTTCTGAGGCACTTTTTTGACAACTCTGGGATCTTTTTCTGCAGAAGGTTGCCGTCCTGGTGTGGTGTGTGTCAGGACTTTTTTTCTATCTGTGTTTGTGTACTTGGTCACCTGCAGACTGTCATGTGAATAGTATGTTCCACATTGTCATTTTACATGTGTTTAAGGGCAATGAAAACTCAAAAACAAATGCATTACTCAGTCAACAAACAAGGTTTGACTATAATTACAAACATTCATCTTTCATGATATGCAATCAAAACGATTAAAGGCGGACCACATTAGCTAGGTGTATTCTTTGAAAGAGTTCATGTAGATTAACATTCAAGCGCTGTGATCAAGCAATAAGCGGTGGATCTGCTGACTGACGCAGCCCCCCAGTTGTGTTTGTGTATAATGCACAACTTACTGATGAAGCTCAGTGTTCCGGTTGATCTCATCTGCAATCCTGATCAGCTGTTCTACCACTTCTTTAATTTGTGGGTCCTGTTGTTCATTTGGCCTTCCTCCCAGAGTCTCAGGGGACACGTGTTGACTAGGCTCCTCTGTGTTTATACGTTCAATCACATACCTAGGACAGAAGAAACTGCTTCACCAAACAAATATATGTTATCACTTTAAAAGATACCTACTTGATAAATATAATTTAGTAGGCGTGTGAATCTTTTCGTATCTCACAATTCAATTCTGATTCTTCTTTGGGGGTCATGATTTGATTCATAATTGATTGTTGATTCAAAGCGATTCTGGATTCTGTACATAAGGGCGCTAATTTCAGGATCTAGTGTCAAGTCGTTTATTCACAAGAAATACAGAAGCAGTCGTCATTGCAAATCAT
>NW_022605579.1:1314807-1319339 GCF_008692095.1 Etheostoma spectabile | reverse complement strand
CATTTATGCTTAGTGCAAGTTGTTTCTGCTCCCCCAGCCAATACTGCCGGGTCGTCCATCGCACATCTTGGGTTTTAGGTCCCTCCCAACCCTGCCCATCCTGCGATTCTGTCCCTGCCCCGAACCCTCGCCCAGCCGTCCCACCACGCTACCGTTGGCGGGGACTATGATCTGTGCCTCTACTAGAGCTTGGTCGCGATGTTGTCCCCCCCGCGGGACCGGGGTTCACTCCGCCCTCCCCCCCCCCGGGCTTCATGTCCCCCCTCTCTCCTCTTCCTTCTTCGCTGTAGCTGTCACCATCACGGGCCGATCAATGACCCCCACACCCCGATCTCATCCAACCCATAGTCCTGTCCGCCTCTCTGCCCGGCAGCGCATCCACCTGCGTGACGTGCCTCTTCTCGGGATGTCATAGATCTGCCAATCTGTTCAGCTTCGTTTTTTTTCTCTCTACTCTCTCACGCCCCGGCTCTCCGGACGGTCTCGTTCGCATCCGCTTGGCTTCTGTTCGTCCTTGCATTTTTGTTTATTTCTGGTTCCCCCCTGCCCCCCTTTCTTTTCCACGGCTGTTTTCACTCACATCGTCTATTCCCGTGGTCCCTCCTGCTGCGCCCTTCCCCTCTCCGGCACCCTTGCCCTGTCCCTGCTGGGTGCTCCCTGACCATCTGGTCCCCAGATGCGCCGATTGTATTAACCACCCACCTCCTTTCCCTCTTGCCCCCCCTCCCCTGTTATAGATCTCGAAGAGGTAGACCCCACACTTGTCCCATGCCTTTCAAATTCCAAGCGCCCTTAGCCGTTTTTTTCTGCATCCGAGCTCCTTCACCCTAGCCTTCCCGCCTGCTTACCTGGAGTTCCCCCCCTCGCACCTCCTCCGTCCAACTCCATTGTGTCCCGTCGCGTCTCTCCCTCCATCCTTGCCTCTCATTTTCTGTCCTTGTCCACCCCCTAGTGTTCGATGACATGTCCGTGATGCTGTAGGCCTTAACTGCCTGTGATGCCTTGGGAGGGCTTCCCCGAGGCCAATCTGACGCACCCCCTTACACTTGTTTGCTTGTCACTGTATTGGTCCACTTTCTATTGCTACCCCCCGCGTGGCCCCTGTGGTGTTCATCACTCCCTCTCTCTCTCAATTCCTGGCTGAGTGCTGTCTGTTAGTTGCCTTATCATCCACCCTTAGTCGAAGGATTTCCCCATTGCCCGTGTCTTGCCCTCCCCGCCCCCTTACGTCCCCGTGACCGTGCCCACGGTTTGTATGTGGGGGATAGAGCCATCCCAAAGCCTGCGTTGCCGCTCCTTGCCGGCCCCTCTCGTAGTTCATGTGATCCTATGCTAGTCGCTCGTCGATACATGGTGTCCGAAGTAAGCTGTACAGTGGAGTTGCCACTTGGGGTTTGGGGTCCTTCTGGAGAGCATTTAGGTACATTTAGTTTTAAAGTTCTCAGCGCAATACCACGCCCGACCCTCGGCCCCGGGCACTGCACTAGTTGAATGATTACTTGCATATTTCTTCACTAGCCCCCTCTCTGCTCACTGTTCGACCTTCTTTCACACAGCCAACATCCACCACCGGCTTTGTGCGCATTGTTCCGCCGGCTCTTTATCCTTTGCCACATTTTCCCAATCGCTCCTCACTATACTCCTTCACCCTCCTTTGTATTTACCCCTCTTCCTCTCTTTTCGCATCCTTCTCAACCTCGTCTTGCACCCACCGCCTGTCTGCTCATGTCTTCCCTTGCCCACTTCCCCCCCCTCTTTTCCATGTGGCCTTTTTCCCCCTTGCTCCCTCCGCCTGCCCCAGTCTGGTCGCTTCTCTCTTTTGTCGCCCCACCCTGTTTTACCCTGCGCTTTCTTACTTCCTCCCATTTGTGTCACCCTCGCGCCGACCTTGTCGACCCCCGCTGGCCCCCCTACCCCTGCTTTTCCTTGCATCCTGACAAAGCCTTCGGTTTCCCTGGCCACACGTTTATTACTTTCACCCAGCCAGACATGTACCCCTTTTGGCGAGCCCCTCGTCAGTGCGCCACTGTGACCGCCCTTGCCCCACTTCCACCCCTGCCGTCCCCTATAACCATGTCCCCGCACGATTCACGAGTGGTGCTGTGAGATCCCCGGTACTATTTTTATGCCTTCCTGCGTTTGCAGGACTGGCCAATGCGGTTTGGCACGATTCATACAATGTATCTGATGCAGTCATCCGCCGCGTAGGAACGCCGTCTTGCATGCCTCCCCTTCCTCATATTCTTTGGTTTGGTCTTCCATGCCTTTCACTTCCCCTCCCCCCGCTCTGCTGTCACGCTGTTCCCTGTCTGGTGCCTGGGCGGCCACTCCGTAGACTCACTTGCTCCCTCTTGACTGCGGCGAACCTATGCCCGTGGCGGGCCGTCTGCGCTGGCCCCTCCTCCTCCCTGCGCCTGCGCCGCTTTGTGCTCCTTGGTATGGGACTATACGCCGGTAGCTAAGAGTCTTGGATCTTTACAGACTATTGCTGTGTGCCTTCCCACCCGCCGCTTTCCCGCCCCCCCCAGACGGCTGTACCCCCCTGTCCCATGTTTTTTCACCAGCACCACATTCCTGTTTTTGGGTGACTCTTAGGAATCATGCGGGTCCGTCGTCTCTGCCATGTGTTTATGCTCGGGCCTGTGGTTGTCATCCCCGTGTCGCCGCTTGTCTGGCCACAGCTACCCCTTATTCTTCCCTTTTCCCGACATCCATCTTTTCGCCCAGGTGGGGGGTTAGCCCCTTCCCCCGGCTTTTTCCATGTCTTTTTTTCGTGCGGCTTCTGGGCAGACTGCTTTGACCCATGGAGGCCCTTTCGCGGACAGCTCGACAAACCTGTTCTGTGAACAGGGATTCAGGGGACCCGGTCCGTGGCGCTCTGCCTGCCTGCTTGCATAATGGGCTGCGTGGATTCTGAGCCCGACAAACCAGGTCGTCTGCGCAGTGTCTTGCGGGGTCTGCCTGCCCTGGGTTGTCCCCCCACCATCTCCAGTGTCTTCGCCTGGTTTTTTTTCTCCTTGTACCTTGCGTGCGCCCCTTGACGTGTAGCCACTCCGCCGTGATCTGGTCTTCCCGTCTTGTCCTCCCCCCTTTCGATCTCCGGGTGCCTGCTTGGCACGTTTGCCGCCGGTTTGTTTTATACCATCCTATCCGTTTCAACTCTCGACCACAAGCTTTCCTCTCCTTTTTATAACTCCGTCATCTAAGCACCCCCCTCTTTAACTAAATTATCTCCCTTGTTCAAACAACATCTCTTATAACCGCCTACACCCCTTCCCCCGATCCTTTCTCGACCACCTCGGCTCTCCCTTTTTTTTCTCCTCCCACCGTGATTTTCATTTTCCTTTCTACTCTGTTCTCTCCTTCCTTCCTTCTCCCCTTCTTCCCCGCCCTTTACCTCTGTTACCCCCCATCTTCTTTCTTTTCGTCTTCTTCTTCCTTTTTATGGTTTCTCTACGCTTCGGCTTTGTCTTTCTATCTGTTTCTACCTTCCTCCTTCGCCCTTTTCTTTTATGTCTCCTCCTTCCCTCCTCTACGCCCCTCCTCTTCTTCCTTTTCTTTCTCTCTTCATCTTCCGGTTCCCCCCTCTTCCCCACTGCATCTTATTTCTTTCCCCTCATGGTTTTCTTAAGTTTCTTCAACGTCTTTTCTCTAGTGTCTTAGGCTCCCTCCAAAAATGCAAATTAAACTTGTACAGTACAGAAAATTGCAGGCACTCTAATAGCTCTGTTGGTAGAGCATGCATACTGTATATGTGCCTATATATAGAGATTGTAGAGATTTTGTCATTGACAGAGCGGGCCGGGGTTCAACTCCGACCTACGGGCCTTCATGTCATTCCCTCCCTCTCTCTCCCCTTTTATGTCTTCAGCTGTCCTGTCAAAATAAAGGCCAAAAATACCCCAAAAAATGCACACACGAGAATCTAAGACATGAGACATAAAATAGTGCAAGTTAATATATAGGGATAAATATATACAATCTGTTAAAATATGTTTTTATCAACAGAATATAAATAATACTCTCCAAAAATGTTTTTTCTCTCTCTCTCTCTCAACCTGATCTCAGGAAGGTCATAGTTTATGTCTTGCTTGGATTATTATTATCCTTGTATTTTATGCTTATTTCTGGTTCAACCATGCAAAAGACTTTTCTTTTCAAGTGCTGTTTGTATTTTGTATAAGTTTAGTCTTATTCAAGTTGTAAAGATGACACTTACCCTCGAAGGATCACTGCTCCTTGCTCCATGATGGGATCATCAATGACATCTGGAACAACGAGAAGATTGATTAAAACCCACCATCATTTCAACCGTGCACACTACACTGTTTAAATGGATAGAAAAAATTGTCATATGCTTTTCAAATTCTAAACGAGAATATCGAAGTTTCTTGTTATAAATAAAATTATAAAACAGCCTTATCAGCCTGCTTACTGGAGTTCCACAGCTACACATATCATATACAAATACAATTTTGTACATGTACAGTATATCCTAGGGCTGCACAATTAATCAAATTTTAATCACGATC
>NW_022605579.1:1314605-1314797 GCF_008692095.1 Etheostoma spectabile | reverse complement strand
CTTCCCACGATCAAATTTGCGTGATCGAGCGATTTTTTATTAAAGGCATCATTTCATAGAACGCTCCGGGTTTTTTTTGCATAGCGCATCTACCGCTCAGTAAACCCCTTTCTGCTAATGTGCCAGTCCGAGTTGCATTTTCTGCAGTTTTAATTGTTATTACCACAGCTGTATATTGTTAAGTATGAGGGG
>NW_022605579.1:1314414-1314595 GCF_008692095.1 Etheostoma spectabile | reverse complement strand
TTTGTACCAGTGTTTCCGCTGGTAACTCTGCTATCGTGGCCGCCACGGCGAAGAACACAGAAGAAGTTATTGAACGCAACTAACATCAGTCGGTAGAGTAACAGCGTGTGAAACGGAGGCTGCTGGACCTTTTCCCGGGATGTGACCCATGGCCAGAATATTATAGTTCATAAAAATGCAG
>NW_022605579.1:1314120-1314404 GCF_008692095.1 Etheostoma spectabile | reverse complement strand
GAAGATACAGACATTTCATACACACGACATGTGTATCCGTCGTTTGACCCGTGCTGGACCCGTTCATAATGAGTCAGCCGTCTCTCTAAACCTATGTGACAATAATATTTGTTTTGGTTAAAATCAACAAGTAATCGTGAGAATAATCGTGATTATCATTTTGGCCATAATCGTGCAGCCCTAGTATATCCCCTTCAATAATTGGTCTAATTTTATGTTAATTGTCCCCCCGTCTGTTAGATGAAACGTACGCTGATGATGTAGGCCCTAAAATTCCTGTGATG
>NW_022605579.1:1313937-1314110 GCF_008692095.1 Etheostoma spectabile | reverse complement strand
ATGCTTAAAGATCAAATCTGAAGCACCATTTTAAAATGTTTTCATTATAACTGTATTGGTACACTTTCTTTGATAAAAAAGAGTGCAATGTTGTGTTACATCAAATCCATCTATCTATAAATTACGGGAACGTCTGTCTGTTATTTGCATATCTCTCAAACCATTAGTCCGAA
>NW_022605579.1:1307730-1313927 GCF_008692095.1 Etheostoma spectabile | reverse complement strand
ATTGACAGGTGTCTTGCTACGAGCATGAGTAAGTGCAGTGCCAAGTTTGACGTTGTTTGGATTAGAAATACAAAAGAATGAGTTTGCCACGTTCTCTGTCAGGAAAATATAGTAGTACAATGTCTTCCTCTGATGTAGACGTAGACTACACTGTATGTCAGAAGTAAGCTGTACAGTGGAGTTGCACATTAAGGGGTTTGGGGTCCTTCTGGAAGCAATTTTAGGGTACAATTTAGTTTTAAAGAATTCTACAAGCAGCAATACCACGGACCTAGCAATCGGCCCGACGGGCACTGCACTAGTTGACATTGATTACATTGAATAGGTTCTTAACTAGAAACTCTTTCTGATGAAATGTGCGTAAATCTTTAAAAAAACATAAAACACAGCCTTTGGGAAATTGTTTAATACTATTATTTATACTCTTGACAACATTTTACAAATAATCCTTCAAATATAATCATTACACTTATCTTTGTATTTCCAATCGGTTAAACAAAGACATGTATGCAAATGACCAGTGAAACGTTACTATTTTTAAATGTATGCACTTTTTCAAATTCACAACTATATCAAAATAGCGTTTTTAGAAGTGTTTTTTTCACGTGTGCTACATCATCATTCCAATGCTATCAGCGGGAATTCTGTCATTGTGCCATCCCAGTCCTGTCTAGTCTTTGACCCCATAATTAAATGGTATGTGTTGTTTGACAGTCAAAAAGCTTGTAATGTTGTTGGTTCTTATATTGGTTCATATATACCAGCCCTTTAGAGGACAGCTTCACAGTCTCAACAATAGACATACAGTCTGACTCACACTGCCTGTTTATTACCTTGTTTGTCACCAGGTGCACGTAGGTTACCGGGTACAACAGACACAATGCCTGTATTAATTTGTATAACCAACACATTAATAATCATACACATATTTCATAAGGTGGCTCAGCGGTTAGTACCTCCGCCGCGCACCAAGAAGATAATAGGTTCGAATCCAGGCCGAATCTGAGCCTTTCAGTGTAGAGTGGCCTTTGAGTGGGTTTCTACCCACCATACAAATATCCATACTAGGTGGACCATTGTCCTAATCAAATAAGTTCATCTAAATTAACTGAACACTTCTCCTAACAAGTGGGAGTATCTTGTTGATCCGTAATTTCTTTTGAAATGACCACAGGACACTGACACATGAAGCATTTTGAACCTCCAATAGACTAGCCTTAACGTAGCTACACAACACAGTAAGCTGGTAGTTGTATTCCCCATTTAAATAACTAGGGGTGTCCTCCCGAAGAGTGGCGTTTCCCATAGCGCCACCCTGCCGGACAGGGCTTAGCTAGAGCAGGTTATGGTAAATCGTAGCACAGATAACTGATTGAGATTTAAGCGAGGTTGGAGTCAAGTTCACCACAATAAACGACGAGTTTGTTTAGGTCACGATAGAAGGAAACAGCATATCGACGGGGTAACGGACATCGACACACAACGGTTCTTACGTTCTTTTAAAGAAAATGTGACATCCCTGGTACCAAAATACTAATACTCAGGGGTATTCAACGAAATGTGTTTTTAAGAGAAAGGCTGCTAACGTTATACGTTAGCTTGTTTAGCTGTACCTGCCGGCTTTTACGTTAGGCTACATACCTTCTCCACCTACGGCGCCCTGGAGTTCCTCTCCTTCGTCTATCTCCTCTTCTCGGCTATCAGCCATTATAACTTCTAACTTCAGTCAGCTCGGAGCGAGGAATGCTTGTTAGTTTGGTTCGAACATTTAGTACTAAAGTTAGCTTGTTTGAAGAAAAAAAAAGTCCCAAAAGTCCGGCCGTGTCTGTGGGGTTGAAAAGTTTCACTGTACACTAAAGAACAAGGAAGTGACACACACACAGAAGCGCGCGGTAGGCGGGAGGCACGAGCCGGTAGCCGGACTCATTTGGGAGGCCCGCCCCATCAGGGTAGATGCTGAGGGCTCAGAGGGCTGTTTAACAGTTGTACTCTTTGCCTTAAAAGTATAAGCAGAATATAATGTTACTCAGGAAAATTCTCCTGAACACCAATTTTCTACAACGCTAGAATATGATGCATAAATACATCGTTTCTCACTCTCTCGTGGGCTAAAATATAAATTTCCTAAGTCATATTAACTTCCACTGCTCGCTTTTATTACAGTGTACAATTATTCGTTTTTGCAAATGACAAGTGATCTCATTGAAAGGGTTCAGTTAAGCGCAGTAGCCCATTTATGTATATTTTTAGACTATCATTCAGTCGGGCCACGCCTTTTATCACGGTTTTTTCCTTCCTAGTTTCCTTGTTTACATGTTATATGTCTAGCTCCCTCGTATATGGACATAGAAAAGAAAGACACCGAAGAAATTGGACTCTAAAATCTAGAAACCATAAAGATAATGAAGTGATACATTTCATGCTCACGGTAAACATGAATGTAACAGAGGGATATCCATCAGTTATTTCCACCTAGCCAAATATAATGTCAAAAACCATTGAGGTGTTCTCTCCCTGTTGTTTCATACATGGACAGTAGTCTACACTATGTAGTTATTGGTTCAGTGAACTTAGACTGTAATTTGGTAGGATTGTACAATTAGGATATGTTCTTAAAATTGTACATTCCTCCCAAATTGTAGTCATTAAAGAATACAAAAACTTGATCAACTAAAATTCTTTAAGGTACATTGGTCCACTACAGAAACACACATGTACAGCACTTAATATATGTCCCATAGTAACTAACAAACTTCATTTAAAACTTTTGCAACTTTATCAGCCTTTTCTAATTATCTCAACAACTGCAGTAATATATTAATCAAACTTCTAACAATAAGATGTTTTCAAACAGCAATATAACAGTAACAATGTCACATTAATACTTAACTGAACAGCAAAATGCACCTGTAAAACCACTAGTGAGTGAACAGAAAAGGCTCCAGGATGAATAAATCCTGGCTGTTAGCCTGGTCAGGACCAGGATAACTGGGAAATCCCGGCTTAATCCTTTCTCTTGGTTTTGTGAAATAGCCCTCTGGTCAATGCTACCAACACTACAATGAAGCTCTTAGGTGTATATGCTGTGATATTTTTCTGCCACAGGAGGGCAGAGAAGATCCATCTGAGCAACATCTAGCCATCATGTAAACCAAAGTCATTGTTGTGGGGCAAACAAAAAAAACCTCAAAGTCTGTGCTTACCTTAATATTCTGTCCTTGAAGAGCAAAATCTCTGTGTTATCCTAATTCTGATTTGAATTATAGTAGCATAGTCACAATATATCAACAACAAAATTTGCCCTACCACCTTAAAATACCCTTTAAAGATCAGGGACTTCTTGTCAAAACATTTCATGCTGCAGATGTGGACAATTTGTGTCATGAGGCAAGCAAGAGATGTTGCTCATGTATCCAAGGTGTCTGGTGACTTTGCACTTTATTGTGGGTCGTCTTAGCTTTTTGTCATTCTGCATTCTGTCATTTTTTTTTTAGATGTTATTGATGCTGTGCTTTGTACACTGGGCAATGTCCAGAGACTATTGTTGGTCTTCTAACCCACTGGTGTTCAGGTCACCCCTTATCTTCTACTGTGTTGCATGACTATGTTGTCTTTCATGTATTGTATACCTCACTGTAAAAACCAATTGCCCTCCAGGTACAAACTAAAGTTGAACTTGAAAGTTCAGAAACTTACATGTGTTCTTCTCTAGCAGGCTGGACTATACTCTAATGCGCTGTTCACATGTCTGGCCAAGAAACCAATCAGAAAGCTTCAGCGGATCCACAATGCACCTGCCAGATTCTTACACTGGCTACCACTTGCTCACAGAATCAACTTCAAACTACCCAGAATTCAAATTGCCAGAATGTAGAAGTAGCTCTTAGACTTGAGACAATGCTGTTTCATTTCAAATCTAAGCTGACAAATAAATGTAGTGGAGTAAAACGTAGACTTTAAAAGGTGCAATATGTTATATAGTTACTGTATTTCATCAGAAAATGACCCCAGTGTGTCATCAGATATTAAGGAAACATGCTAAGTTCGAATACTAGAATTTTCTCCTTTTGAAATTTTAGTTCTGTGACGGAATATCTGTTTGTGTTTTGGCCTGCGGGTTGGTATCAACTGCTCATTCAAGACAGCCTGGAGATGTAGTTCAAAGATGGAGACAGCGTAGAGCCTAAAAAGACTAATTTCCTCCTAAACTTCACTGGCTATGTCTACATTTTTTTGCAAGTAATTAACTGGAGTTCTCTATATAATTTAATGCAAGCACATGCATGTTGAAATGAATGAAAATGACTATCCCTACGTACGTTAGCCGTGATATAAATGAATGAAGCGCAACGCTTATCTGTTTAGAATCAGGATCAGAATCCGAAATACTTCCTTCGGGGATCAATAAAGTATTTCTGATTCTGATTCTGATTCTAAACAGGTAAGCATTGAGCAATGTGCAGTACAACAAGAATATGGTGTTTTTTGAAAATGAAACCATGTATACCTCTTCTGGTACAACCTCAAAATACAATTATGAACCTGAAAATGAGCATAATAGCACTAAAGAAGGCCAGATGCAGATTTTCAACACTTCTAATGCGAGTTATCCAGCAGAGATTTACCTGCTGATAGGAAATGAGGTAGATAGCTTGGTTGGCAGAATGCTGAACAAAACATTTTTAGGCGAACAAAATGATCCGAATAACTTTGATGAAGTGAATACACACAGTAAGAAGGTCAAAGTTAGAGACGAAAACACAGACACAGCCAAAGAGGTCTATTTTAACGTCCACAGTGTGGTTTGCATCCTAGCATGGTAAGCGTGGCTAAGCCGCTTTCCTGATTGACAGGTCCTAAAGCATCCCCTGCTACCTATTTTAAAATAAATGGGACCATCATTTACTAAATGAACATCATGCTGTGTTGAAGAAGACCTCAAACTTGCGATTGAGACCCAAAACTCAATAGGAAAATGTTTACTGAGGTAATAAATCAAGAGAGAAGTAGGCTCATTTTCTCTTACAGTAGACTTGTATAGAAACAGACTTCTTTTTGGCACCTGTGGAGTCTCCCTCTACTGGAAAGGAGATAGAATGCAGTTTCAAGGGACATCTGCATCGTCTTCACTTTTCACACTTTCCATATGAAGCGCTCTTTATTATTTTTTACATTCTATGGGTAAAAGGTACAATGATTTGTCTTGAAGTGGGTTAGAAATATATAGTAGTAGCACAAAATAGAAACACTCACAGTAAGTACAGTTTTGAGGTACGTGTAAGTTGTTGTCATGTAAAGTTTGTCTCCACCACTGTTAAAAGATGTCCCAGTCAGCTGTCATATGAACAAAGTTGCAGAAAATCAGCCCAATATTAATAATGCTAATATTTATTAGGCTCATTAATAAAAATGATCAAAAATTGGAGTACAAGAAAGAACAGGGAACACACTTAAAACAATTACATACTCCATAACGATGCAGTTCTCCCTGATCTAACGTACTGTTCACATCTGCTCCGTGCAGCTGAACATGCTCAATGTCCTGGAATCTGAGGGGAAGAGAATGGGCGTACAAATTCAGCTGCACAAAAATGCAAAAAATTCACTTTATAGAACTCTCATATTCACTGCTTCCCTGTTTCAAGGGGTGGGTGGTCTTTTTGTCAAAGACCCTCTCTCCAGTTGTTCCCACTGCAGAACCAGACCTTTTTATACCCCGGACAGTCTGAGCCCCTCCCTTCCTCCATCTGCTGCAGTTTCCTCCATGTGATGAACTCCAGGTCCGAAGGTTACAATGCTTCCCCCCCCCCCATATGGCCTTCCAGAGAAATCCCCTCCTTGGCTCCTGCTGGCCTCTCAGCAGACATTATTGTGAGGCTGAGACTCCTCCTTTTACTGTAAAGTAAATTTTTTTGACTAGATAGAATATATTGGGCAGAGTAGGAGTATCCAATTGTTTTCTTAAATAACACACTATTTTCTCCCATCTTTGATCCTATTCCACAGCACATACAGTGTATTTTTTTTTAAAGGGGAGGATTTACTTCATTATGAACACAACAGACTGTATTGTGAAGACTAATTGAAAACAATTGTTTGGCTAATAATGTGATGTTCGGTGAAGAGTAGTTGACGCTCCTTTCTTAGACTCCCATGGTGGTCTCTCATGCTGTCTTCTCATTTATTCTTCTATGAAA
>NW_022605579.1:1297508-1307720 GCF_008692095.1 Etheostoma spectabile | reverse complement strand
ATGCATTAATTTCTAAGAGCATTTTCATTCTCAGGACAGATACAAATCAAACAAATGCAAAATCTCAAATGAACCAGATATGAATGGGTGATAGCTAAACGTAAATGAAACCTGGAGCTGCTGCCTGTTCACCGCCCCCCCCCCCTCAATTCTTACCTCAATTTACCTCAATTCTTGATATTGTTGTCAAGAAGACTACAAACAGCCACGCTAGCTACTCTGTGAAGCTGTTAGTGTGCATTAGCATTGGTGCTTTGAGCTAAATGCTAACATCAGCATGCACACTTGCTGATATTTAGCAGAAAAGGTTTACATCATCTTAACTTAGCGTGTTAGTATGCTAAGATACGCTAACTACAAAGTGCAGCTAAGGCTGATGGTAATGTTATTAGTTTTTCAGGATTTTGTTCATAAACCAAAGTATTATAACTATTTTACCCTGATCATCACCAAAGCCCGGGCCTGGGATAAGGATTCAGGATGGGAATCTGGTAATCCATCCAACAGTTGTCGAGACTCTCCAGTCTGGATTAAGGTGACCAGATTTCTGAAATGAAAATGGGGAACCTTTCCTAGAATAGCTGTCAATATACAGGATCATTGAAATATGCAATGTTATCTATAAAATAAATAGGGGGACAATTCTGGTTTCATGTATTTTAACCATGGTAACTGTTTGAAAAACTGGTTTTGCTGGCCAGTCTCTCTTGCCACATAAAATATCATTTCACTTTTCGGCCTATTTATAACACACAGTAGTTTAAAACAGGGACGTTTCCAAGGAAACAACTCCAACTGGGAACACGTCACCAAAACCGGGGACTGTCCCCGGAAAACAGGGAAGTCTGGTCACCCTAGTCTGGACCTAAGGGTGGACTGACTGACCAACATTGCTATCTCTTTAAGCCTCTCTCTCTCTAATGTGGGCATTATATATCAGATAAACAACATTAGTTTAAAATAATTTGGAATCAGTGTCAAAACAACATATCAGTATATCAGTATAAGAGCATGGCGGTACATTCGGGGGTGAAGTCCACTGTGTGTGTTGAGACCGTCATCACAGGCTATCTAGTGCGAGCTAAGCCAAGTTAAACACACAGCCAGCCACCTGAAAGAGGACACGATTTAAGTCTAATGGCTCCAGTCCATTTTTCTCTTCCAGTAAGTCCGTCACAGTTAGATTATCTGCTCTGTCGTCCCTCGTCTATTTCCTCACAGCAACCTTGATCCTGAGGTCGAAAGCGCAGGGTGAATCACGTAATGTGCTGCGGCCTAGATGGTGCCATCTTTGAAGTCTTGTCTGGTAAATCCTTTCTGAAAAACATTAGACACAATGCAAATACTGATAAACATTATGAAAAGCAGTGTTCCTGAAAATGATGTAGCCTAATGATTGGGCTGGACATTTACACTTAGCTTGTGCTGCCATCAACCATTGGCTGAGTCTACACTAAGATAGTTATCTGCATATTTGAGTCTTTATGCACTTACAGATTGGTCAAAACTCTGCTGTAACATTAATTCATTACACTGGCTTTGTTTTAGAATCCATTTTAAAGTTATTTTAATCACCTATAAAGCACCTATAAGTTTTAGCAATGAGCACACAGTACATTGCTAACTTTTAGACCAACAGATCTTCACATCTAAAAGAGAAAATAGGTCAATTTCCAATGTCTCCCAATTATAACTGTTCTATTTACTGGTGCACAGTGGCCGTTATGGCTAGACTTTTTTCCACAGCGCTGTGGAGACTTAGACATAGTCACACGATCCATTGTTAATGTAAAAATATTGATAACTGCAACTTTAAAGAGGCTAAAAGTCTTTTTTCCATTACCATTCAGTGGTGACTGAATGCCTATAATCTATATCGACGACGTTCCACTTCTGGGATTGTTCAGGTGCCGCCGGACTTTCTGCCAAATGTCTCACTTTTTTGGCCGGATGTCCATCCCCTTCCTCTGTCTTTGTGTTGACATTCTAATCTCTGGTGGATTTCTGAGGACTATGGTTACCTGGTCCTCAGATCTCTGCAGGGTAAATCCAGACAGCTAGCTAGACTATCTGTCCAATCTGAGGACTATGGTTACCTGGTCCTCAGATCTCTGCAGGGTAAATCCAGACAGCTAGCTAGACTATCTGTCCAATCTGAGGACTATGGTTACCTGGTCCTCAGATCTCTGCAGGGTAAATCCAGACAGCTAGCTTGACTACCTGTACAATCAGAGTTTTTTGTTGACGTCTAAAACTATTTTGCAGAGGCATCGTTATTGTGTCCGGGACTAACACTGCCCAAGATGATTGTGACTGGTTTAAAGAAATGCCAATAAACCAAAGCCTGTTTTTCTCCCATCCCAAAACACTGTGTGGACTAGCCAGACCCTCCACTGCAGCGCTGTGGAGGAAGGTCTAGCAATGCATGACTACTAGTGCAACAGCCAACACCTGCCCCACTCAATCATTATATCCTTCCTCTTGGGGAAGTGCAGGAAATTCTATGTTGGTCTTTCTTTTATGTAAGGAAATATTTTGTTCACAGTAATTTTGTCTGGAGTGTGTCTCTGGGGAAACGCTCATGGGTTAAAAAAAAAAAAAAAGCAGCAAATTTCATGGCATGTCTGTCCTGTAGTTTTCCAGATTTTTTGCTTTGGACCGGTTTGTTTGCACTGTGACTTGAGACAGTGATACTGTGGAGACAACACAGCATGTTTTCAGCAAGTTTTGTGTGAACTGCATGAGATTGGGTTGAGGACAGACACACAACAGGATAGCTATCAAATGTAATCATTTCACCATGGCCAGATAAACACATGGCTTTTGTTTGTCTGTGGGAGCTCTGTGTGTGTGTGTGTGTGTGTGTGTGTGTGTGTGTGTGTGTGTGTGTGTGTGTGTGTGTGTGATACAGGAGGAACATAACAGTGTTCAGGGACTGCCAAGTCCACAAATCTCTCTACTTTTCTTCATTCCAGAAGGCACAAAAGAGACAAACCCCAAACGTCTCAGCCAAATTCTCTGCATTCATGCTGTGAGCACCACGGTCGCTCAGAAACTAAAACTCAATAAAACCTGGGCCAGGCTTTAGCAGTGACAGACAAAAGTCAAGTATTCAAGAGATAAAGCAAGGATCCTTACAATAATGTAGAGAGAAAGAGTGCTGTGTTATACAACACTAATAGAATTTAGGATTGTTACATCTCTAAATTTATGTAAATGTAGTTTTAGCAGAGTAAAATGTAATGTTATATCCACTTGCAATTACAACCCCGCAGGCATTAGAGGTTGCGCTATCTAATATAATCCGTGTGGCATTCCACAGTAGATTGGTGAAACATCCTTCTTGTTTGTTCCCAAGCTGCTGTAATCCTGTTAGCCACTCACTTTGGATCTTTATCAACTTCATAAACTGGGGAAAACCCACTTGTTCTAAGTTGTATTTAACATATATGGTCAGATTTTTTGAGTTCATTCCCCAGTTTCAATGAGCGCCTCGGATTTTCCTTCTTTGTTAACGGAACAGCAAATAGAATAAACTCTGAGCTCTTATTTGCCATCACGGTTGTGTGGAAAAGCCACAATAAGCTGCAAGCAGGAGGCAACTTTAAAGTTGCATTAATCAATATTTTGATATTGAGACTGGAATAAGTTACGTTGGTGGTGATAACCCAATAAGCCAGAGCCAGATATTTTTTTCTCAGGAGTAGGTGTAGACAAAAATAAAGCTAAATTAGAGAGAACATTGGACACACATTCCTCATGTTACACAAACATAGGAAGGGATTATCTATCTGCCGGATGTGTAAATAAGCAATTGTTTGCTAACACATAGATATGTCATATTAATGTTATAAGGTGTTAATGTGTCAGTGTTACGTTTTCAGCTTGTTTTGGCTTCCCAAAGTGCCCAATAAAGCAGCTTTTTAACCTTTTTATTATAAAATATTCTCCTGCATTTCAGTCTGCATCTGCAGTCAAATTTGTAGCTAATTTCGGGGAATTTTTTTTCATTTGCACAGCCCAGTATCCTCAGATAAGGCATGACCATAGGAGAACAACAGGCATTCAGAACAGAGAAAAGGAGTGAAGAAGAGAACCAATGGGAAGAGAGGAGCAGAGGTCAAGTAAGATAAAAAACAGATGTGTACAGACTGAAAACCATCCGCTGGAGACAACAGTTTGGAGCACAATGTCAGCCAACACCCACACATTCTGCTCTCCACTTTAACTTCAGACTCAAGTCTCAATTCACACACGCAGCAGCCTAAAATACATTATATTAACACTGCACTGTTGGTTTTGGCTCTGTGACTTACATTTATCCCTATAACTTACAAAGGACCATTAAGTACAGTATTTTTTACTGTCCCACTGCAAACAGACCAGAGTAAAGCTGTCAATGGGTGTCAATTAACAATTCTAAACAACAGCTATCATCCTAGACAATTATGTATGCTCTACAATATTTGTGATTAAAGCAATGTAATAGATTCTAGACACATTTCCAAATGTGTTATTTTTTGAATAAACTGACCACATATTGGGAATCTAAATGGCAACTCCCTCACCTGAAAATATGTTGAACTTATTAAAGTGACCTATTGAAAGCTTTTAGCCTGGCTCAACACCTCCGTGTATTACATGACTGACAGGCGCCTGTCTTCATTAATGAAGAAAATAAATCACATTTGTGGGTTTCTTTTTTTGGTTTGTTTGTGCAGCCTCAGATGATGTTGTGCAAGGATTTGTCATAACACTCACTTTTGTGCGTCTGAAAAACTTGAGTTTGGAGGGACATAAAGGGAAGCCCTAAGACTTTGCCTTAGCTCTATATCCCAATAAGAATAAGGACACCCCTTCCATGCAAAACAGTAGATAGGGCAAGGGGTCTATTGGGATTGGCCCCCAAGACTCTGATGGCGCGCATAAACATCCCGCATTTGGAAAAATAATAATAAAAAAGAACATCCAGGCAGAGGGCATGCTCTCTGCAGATACAGACACCACCACACACTGAAAGGGGTTACTTTTGTATTTGTCCATATATTTTTTTTTAGAATAATTCTCCGTATCATACCTTTTAAGACGGTCTCAAATCCCTGCGCTTTCCTAAAGGCTAGGCTACTTCATGTTTGATGTGGAACAAATTGGTGTTTCCTGTTAAACTAAGCCGAAAACATGTCAACAAAGTATAAGATACCACAAACTTTATCCCCTGACGTATCACCATAGTTTAAGTGTTTACACTCTCAACTACTAATAAATGGAGGCATTTCCTGGAAAGGGTGTGAGTCCCACACCCCTACAACAAACCACAACATTATTATGTGCTTTCATTTCTGACATTATTCTTGATAAAATGTTCTGCCACATATCCCAGCCCAGGGGTCAGGCAAAGTGCCACGGACCAGACGGAAAACAGATACATGATCGTATGAGACTTGAGCCAAACATGTTGAATCCCAAACACCAATTCCCACACATAAACAGGAACACTAACCGGGTCATAGTGAGTGAATGTCCTGAAAGCCTGTCTTTCAAGACTGGGGGGTCAACTATTTTAATGAAGACTTTTGTAATCTGGTTTCTGAGCCTCAACTGTAGTTTTCCCG
Source organism: Etheostoma spectabile (assembly GCF_008692095.1). Lineage (NCBI taxonomy): Eukaryota > Metazoa > Chordata > Actinopteri > Perciformes > Percidae > Etheostoma > Etheostoma spectabile. The sequence goes on along the minus strand of NW_022605579.1, from coordinate 1,302,108 downwards.
GACCCACTCAAGCCAAAAGCAATTTAGTTAATGTAATCGATCTGTGTTACGACGGATGTACTTCAGAATGTGCTCACCACGGTCAGATCACTGGTGCGAGGATTAGAAGCACTGAGAGAAATAACAACCCTCGCTGCTGTTACTGCCAAACAGAAACTCTTCTTCTGTTGCAGTTAAAACAAACAATGATGCTGTGAGCAAGAGATAAAACACTTCCAGCACACACACATTTACCGCAATATGAGGTCACATGGATCTGTGGGTTAGGGTTGTCCTATCTTCAAATACAAAAGGACCTCTCAATTTATAATGACAAGTTAAAATGTGTTCATATTCTGCTTGTAACCTTTAACCCTTGTGTTGTCCTTCCGTAGACCAACATTTAGTTTTCATGGGTCAAAATTGTAAGTTAAAACCCCCTTTTTGTCACTTTTCCCAAAGTTCTTTGTCGTTTTTTTGGACATTTTTGTTTTGACCAAGTTTTTGAAGCTATTTCGACATTTGTTGTCACTTTCTAAAGTTTTCTAACTCTTCCAAAAGTTCTTTCTCACTTTTTACAATGTCTTTGTTGATTTTTTCTGTGTTTTATTTGGACGTTTCTGTTGTTTTTTTTCCCCTACATTCCTGTCACTTTTTTTCAGTGTTCTTAAATCTTTTGTTTCTTAAAATTCTATGAAATTAAATGAAATACCCAAATTCCCTGAAAATAGTGAACTGATCAGTTAGTTAACTTGTGAGGAGCGTTTTTTTTACAATTTGGTTAAAGGAAACCCAAATTTCGGATTTAGAGACTTTTTAAAAATGGGACCCCGAGGACAACAGGAGGATTAATTCTGTTGGTTGTCAGGAGCCATGATTTCCACTTTAGTTGATCTATTCTCAAGGCTTGGTGTTCGAGTAGGACAAGACAATTTTTACCAAACGTTCCAGCTTCAGAGAGAGTTTAGTAGAGCCTATGGGTCAATATTAGGCATTAGGCAAGTCAGTGTGTTTAGTTCCTGTGTTGATACTGTAAGGAGTGCTTCAGGACCGTCTACAAGCCACCGCCACCTTATTTAATCATTAAATTGATAGCCTACATATTTTTGTTTCATCTCTTTTCTGAGTTTGTAGACGGCCCCTAAGCTCTCTAACTGCTGTCTCAACACTGGAACTAAACACAGCTGAATTAACAAAACTTTCATGCATTTCTTTCACATCTACAGCAGTCAGATTCACTGGGTTCATTCAAAAGGAAGCACTTCACATGGGTAGGCACTTTAAATGACATTTTGAACATGTTAAGAGTCTAAAAACACTTTTGAAACTTGCCCTGTTTAAGCCTGTTGGGTGCTAACGCTAGCAGGAGGATAACAAGGTGTAGGCAGCACCGATTGGTTTCATTTTTTTCTCTACTGACAACACTCCACATTTTCAAACAATTGAGCTATGTGTCGGAATCAACCGGAATTCTCCTTTAAGCCAAAACCACCACAGGTGTCCTCAGACATGCATACCTCTGTACTGTATGCATGCTGTAGGGGTATCACAGTTCTTTAGGTAAGACTAGAGCTCACATAGAAGTGTAACCTAAATGAATGAATGAAAACTAAAACAAAACCTCACCGTGGGCTCTGGGAAGTTATGGAGAACATCATAACTTTATGACTCATTATTCCTTCATAGAAATCAAAATAGATGCATCAGCAGCTTTGTCTCTCACCAGTTTGTAGTCCTTGTGCAGTTTGTTGTACTGGAACATGTTGCAGAGGACAGTGGAGGCGGCTCTGGCGGCTTTTAGACTCCCAGAGCTAAACCAAAACACAGTGAGAGACGATTAGAGACGGGGAGGAAATACCACAGCAAAAACAGAGGGGAGAAACCCAGCGATAAACACTCTAAAATTAACAGAGGGTTATATTTTTGTGTGGCCAGAGGGGAGAGCAGTAACAGTTCCAGAATATTTAAAGTTATTGACAGCAAACAAGATAACAACTTTCAAACTGAAAGTTTGTTGGACCTAAAAAATTTTAACCAATTGTAAAGAGCACAAAAAAAGAAAAACAGTTTTCATAGATCTAAAATGTATAACAGTAAAATAACTTTTACTCATTCTGCTTTCTGAAGCAGCAGCTCTGTGTTCTCCCTGCACCACACTGATACATGATTCCAGTTAAAGTCAGTCCTACCTGTTATCATGGGATGTCTTAATGCCCAACAGTTTGGGCAAGCCGTTGAAATATGAGATGTCACGGGCTGCCAAGGAACTGCAGGCGACCAGGTGATTGAGGGCTCCACAGATGTTGACCACCACCTCGCTGGATGGAGTTTTTTGCAGGCCATCACTGGGCAACTTGGACACCAGAATGTTCACCATGCTCTTAGCTGCAAGGACAAGGAGCAAGGGGGATTGTGTTACAGGACTGTTTTGGTATAAATCTTCAAAAAAGGGCTGGGTACCAAACTTTGACACTTTGACACTTTTTTTGACAGAAATTGCCTCCATGGTATTGAGTATCGAAAACGTTGTCTGTTTGTATTCCACAAGGAAAGTGGAAGCTAGTTAGCTTTGCTAACCTTAGCCCTGATTCCCACTAGGCGGTATTTATCATTCATGTTATTTCAACACCTACAAACACACTTAGTGCTATGTTGGCTCCACATTATAAAGAGTAGGGGGTTCAGACTAGACTGAAAACTAACAGAAGTGTTTAGTTCTGTGACCGCAGCACTATAGGACTCTTTTTAATCAAGACATAGAGTAATGGCGTTTTTCCACTGCATGGTACCTACTGGACTCGCCTCTACTCGCTAATCAGCAATGGAAAAGGGAGGACGGGACAATGAGGTCGAGTCGAGCTGGTACCATTAATCGAAAAACGCTATAACATAGTAAGTCATGGAGGAACATGCAGAATGCTCATAGGACTAAGCAACGTCAGGCTCCTAGCTGATTAACTGCAAGAAGTTGTTGGAATTGAAGTGTAATTATGAACTAGTGTCAGTGCCCTTCTAGTCTAGTCTCTCAATGGAAGTAGATTTACTGGATAAAGCTTCTCTGTGTGTTGCCCTTCTCAAAACCTATAGCCAGCTACATGCTAAAAATTGTAAATTTTTGGATTGTGCAACAAGGCAGGCCTGCTTGGTTCTTTCTGGGAATGATGTCAAGATTTTTGGACCGATTGATGGGGATCGCTTTGGACAAAGTTAGCCTGCACATAGCAATTCACTGTTCCACGTTACTGTATTGCGTCAAACGTACAACTTAATTTAAGATTTTATGTGGTGTTTTCTTTTGGGTGCAAATGTTCCACCAAAACAAGTTCCTGTACAAGACTATCTTGCAGAACCACTGTTTCCGTGTCCAGACTTAGACTTGCCTAAGACAACGGTAATTGGTTTAAAAAAGTACAAACAGCCCAGAGCGTTTCTCTCTCCTATCCTAGAATGTATCTGTGTTGCAGTCAGCCCTTACTCCTCTGTGGAGATTTTTCTGACAATGCGAGCCAAAGAGAAGAGAAGCACCTTCAGCAATCATGATTTGCATCTTACCCATGTGGTCTTTCTTGGTGGAGTGTCTGGCCAGATTTCTCAGCAGACCGGTCAAAGACCTCAGCTCCATATCACTGTTGGTGTCTAACAGATCCAGGAGGATGGGCAGCATCCTCTCCTGCTCCAGCACCACACCACTCAGTACCGATGACCACTGGCAGAGAGGGGCAAAAATCATATGAGCCTGTACTGACTTCTGTTTGAATTGTGTGCAATGTTGACTATCTTGCTGAAGAATCCTTCTCCAAAGCAACCACACAAAAAACAACAACAGACAGTTAATTTTGGAATGCACAGTTAAAATTTCAGTGAAATCCTACCCTGGCCTCCCCAGCAGTGAGATTTTGCAGGGCACCTATGGCAGCCTCGCGGCTGGTGGAACTGCAGTCGTTGTTCTGTAGAACGAGCTTGTAGAGCGCCACAACATTAGGGTGCCACAGCCACTCAGGGCCCTTAGGTTGTCGAGACACCTCAGACAATATGAACAGATTCTGGTTACGCTGCAGAGATGAAAGACAGAGAAAACATCTATTTATTGTACATTTACTTACAATACATTCTGTTTTAGCTACACAACTGTAAGTTTATTTGATTACATTTTACCCACGTTGGTTTTCTCTTGTATTAGCTCATATCAGGTCTCGCTAGTTGTAACTGATAAAGCTAACATTAGCTCCCTTAGTTGGTTAAAAAAACTGGCTTCTTTCATCTTACTTCATTAGTTTTCAACAGACTCATTTTAAAATGAAAATCTTGCAAAAGGGACCTTAAACACGCACATTATGCCTACGTACATTATATTGCGCTTAAAGGCAGATGCTAAACCTAACATGTTCCAGGCAAAAAGTCTGTATCCTCACCATTTGCTAACTCATGTAGAAGAGAAGACATGGGAAAAAGCAGTATTGTTCTTGTTTGGCAGTGTAAAACTAGTTAGTCTTGGTATTATAAGTGTGTTACGGTAAACTAGACTTAATTCATTCAAACGTAACCCTTACATTAGGGCTGCAGAATTAATCGAATTTTAATCGCGATCACGATTTTGACTTCCCACGATCAAATTTGCGTG
>NW_022605579.1:1297356-1297490 GCF_008692095.1 Etheostoma spectabile | reverse complement strand
TTTTTTTTTAAAGCGTCATTTCATAGAACGCTCCGGGTTTTTTGCATAGCGCATCTACCGCTCCATAAACTGCAGCCAGTCAGTTGTTCCCTGCAACGCGCAGCTTAGTTTCTAGATGTAGACAGTCACGGAGG
>NW_022605579.1:1283575-1297346 GCF_008692095.1 Etheostoma spectabile | reverse complement strand
GGGAGGAAAACTCAACAGATAGCAGTCGGTCGTAAGTCGGTCTCAAGGTTTACCAGTTTGCCACTAAACGCAACATATTGTCCCGTATGTTGTTTTTCAGACAACAGTGAGCAGTGCTAGTCGGTGCTAGTAGCGTTAGCTGTTAGCTCCTCTAGGACGCACCGGCGCTAATGTCCTCGCATCCGCTGCAATGTTGTTTATATGGATATGGTTTAATTTTGCGTTACATGACCCATTTCGTCTGTAAAGCCGTGCCTGTGTAGGATCTCTCCTCAAGTCTCTTTCGTCTACTCTCCGCGCAGCCCGGCCAGACAGCTCCGGTCCACACTTCTGACATTTGAATACAGTTTGAATTGTTATTAACACAGCTGTATATTGTTAAGTATGAGGGGCAAACCTGTATTTGTACCAGTGTTTCCGCTGGTAACTCTGCTATCGCGGCCGCCACGGCGAAGAACACAGAAGAAGATATTGAATGAAACTAACTTCAGTTGGTAGAGTAACAGCGTGGGACGGAGCTGCTGGACCTGGACCTGGGTCAGAGATTTGACCCATGGCCAGAATATCACAAAACTGCAGCGCAGTGACGATACAGACATTTCATACACACAACGTGTGTATGAAATGTCTGTATAGAGAATAATCGCAATCAAAATTTTGATCAAAATAATCGTAATTATCATTTTGGCCATAATCGTGCAGCCCTACCTTACATAATTTTTTTAACCATGCAGGTAATCTCATTTAGACACGGTCCCATTCTCAAGAGACACCTAGTCAAGACACAACAGCAACAAAACATATAGTTACAGACAGACAGAACATTAATAAAGTATGTATTCTTCTTCTTCAAAATAGAATACGTCATGAAGTGCAAAAGTGTCAGAATGTGTGATATCATACCGAAATCTATGCACAACAATTTGTACGATGTCCTACGAAATCACAGCAACCGCTGACCCGTCAAGTGACGACTGGTAACATTACCATGATTTAAGGATATTGGTCTTTCCAGTTAAATTTAGCCGAGAAAAGGTGAGGTTGCTGTTGTTTTAGCGGGCGTTGCAGTTAGATTTTGCCTAACAAAGGTGCCTGTCATGCGTGACAACAGTTACGTTTAGGCACCAAAACAGCTAGTTCCGATTGCAAAAAAAGATTAGGGTTTGGGTTAAAACACCCATTTCCTGGGTAAAAGTCTTGGGTTTTTCCCTTTACTTCTTCCTGAGCATAACTTCCTGAAATCCCTGTGTTTTAGGACCCATTCATCCGCCCCGACCTCCCTATGCAGTCAATGTGGTGCATACAGTAATAAATACGTGGAACAAATATAAATACATACAGTGCGTTACTTTTCGTAGACATACGGTTGGTTCATGAGAATGGCCTGAAACTGTTAACTATAAAGGTAAACTATCAAGAAGAACAGGCAGACCCCCATGGACACTCTCTCCAGATTTCTTAAAAGTAATTGAGGGGAGGGGAATCATGCTGCCTGGACAGCTTCAGCTCCTGCTGCAGCTTGTTACAGGTTCAGGGGGGTAGAGTAGAGGGGGGATGGAGAGACACATGAAGCCCTGGGAATGTAGACTATGGCAACACTACGTACATGACATGTAAGTTGATTAATAAGTGGGCAGTAGACCATTGATGGACTTGTAAATGAAATGATACCAAGTTCTACGCATGGATGATAATGGCAAGTGGCCTGAAGAGTTTACAACTGGTTATAAATCTAGGAGCTCCATGGAAGACAGCGTCCAACAAATAAAGAGAGTGAGTTGAAGTGTTTCCTGAAGTACAACACATTACCATATTCCTGAAAAGGCTAGAAACTGGCAGCAACAAGCAATTTGTCTTGCATTGAAGGAGGAACAGGAACTGTTCTAGGGGTACCTTGTGAGGACATGGTGCAGGGTGAAACAGCTGGCACTTTCTTTTTGTTAGAAAGGAACATGGCCTTGGTTTTGTTTGCATTAAACAAAACGCAAACAATATGCATTTAAAAAAAATGCAAACAAGACCAAGGTCAGATTCATGCTTTATAAGCTTTTTAAGATATTTTGTCATGGACCAAAGGCAAGCCAAGGAAAACGATTCCAACCAAAACAACCTTTAGAGACCCTGAATGTTGGTCTCTGGCCTGGAGTTGTAAAGTCTCTGGACTAAAGTGTGCTAAAGCAAGATAAAAACCCTAGTTCAGCCTCCACATAGCCTGGCTAATGATCTGCTCTAAGCAACATGCAAAAGTAGGTCATATATAGTTAAACCGGTCCCTTTATCCTCACTGTTGGGGTGACTATGAGAACATGCATGTAACAGTGGGCCTGGTGTTTACTCCTTTAGTCTCCACTGCTTGCTATTAAAAAGTAATCTGATCTGCTGGTTGTGTGTGGGTTTTATTGGAAACAGATCCTCCCTGTGGACCTGAGGCCACTTCTCAGGTTTCTAACTACTCAGCCACTTGTTATCTGGCTATTACCGAGATACCTGAGAGAACCCTGACCTGCTCAACGCCAACGACCTGACCTAATGCTTGACTTTTTGAGGCTTGATGAGTGAAACATTTTTAAAATTCTTTGTACAGAAATGCCTCAAGCAACCTACAATCTCTGATTACGACATTACATCTGACAACAAACAAACAAACAATAAGTGTGTTATTGAGATCAGAAAAGGATTAAAAAAAAAGGGTTGGAAAGTGTTGATGTTGTCTGTAAGACTCCAAAAGAGAATGATGTGAGCAGAAAACATTTGTCATGTCATGCCATGCAGTCATAAAGCATTTTCTCTTCATTTTTTCAATATCAATTACTGACAATTAAAGTCTTTATTAAGATTTAAAAGGGAAAAAAGCCATAGACTGTAAAAATAATGGAAAAGGCTTCCGGGTTGGAGAATTGAAGTCAATGCGCAAGTGCCTTAAAATCCCATTCTATCTAATTTTCAGCAGGGGGCGATTCCACTGGTTGCAAAAAGAAGTCTGTTTCTATAGAAGTCTATAAGAAAATGAGCCTAGTTCTTAATAGTAACACTTAATAATGAGTTTATCCAGTGTTAATTATTCCCCGGACTCGCTCCAGAAGGGTTAAAATTGGCAACTTTCCCTCATTAGCATGTAGCTGTCATTGCAACCATAAACAACACTGGCTTGGCCTGTTATCCTTTCCCAGCTCCACCCTCTCCGTAGAATACGTCACATCTGGTTTAAGAAAGCAAGATGGCGACATCCGTATCCCCAACCTCGAGGCTTCTAAACGGCAATCCACAAACCAATGGGTGACGTCACTGCTGCTACCGTACATCCATTGTTTTTACAGTCTATGTAAAAAGCATTGGGCAATCACCAGCAGACAGCCATTTCCAAGCAGAAGGAACAGCAGTGACAGTGCACAGAGTGAATGAGAGCCTGGCTGCGATGGGTGTGGTGGCTGTGGCAGACAGGCTAGTAGGCTGACATCATATTCAACATGTTTTTGATTATATAAACTTTGGATCTAAAAAGCAGACATGTATTTAGGACAAACGTATGATATCTTTAAAGTCATGTAATTAAAAAGAGAAAATGAAGATATAAATACATAAAATTAAGAAAAGAAAAGAGAACCAAAGCCACTCTTTGGTAAAATCACATGTAGGGTATGCCTGCCTGTAACTCAGTTAAAATGTGTCACTGAATATAACCATACTAATAATTTCTATTAAAATGTGTAGTTACGTTAATTGTCATTGACTCTTTACTATATATTTTAGGGCCTAAGACTAAAACAGTATTCATTAATTGCTTCAGCCACTATGGGAAAGGGTACCAGCTGTAAACACACATTGACATAATATCTCCTTTTAAAGTTGTTACAGTATGCACATGCTAGCGAAAGGTTGGCAATTGACACAACTTGCAAATGCAGAGCCGGTGTGTCATTTCATAATGTGTGATGAATTGTACCTCAGTGTCCTTTTTGTTATGCAGAGTAAAGCAGCCGATGGCCTCGCTGTCCCTGGAGGCCGAGGCTCTCGTCTGGCCCTCCAGACGGAGTCGGACAGAAGGAGGAAGCTCCGTGTACAGCTGGTAGGACAGATTCCTCATCACACATAATGAATTCTCCAAACCCTAAACATGAAGAAAGACAGAGACAGGAGACCAAATGAATGGGGGTTTGACAAGAGGAGGGTGAGATTGGACCATTTGTATTGAAAGCAGTAATAAATCAATAACTAGCCTGAGTGGATGATGAAACATGTAAACTGCACAACTGGAGGCATAAGCTGATTAGTTCATACTCTGATAGTATGAAATCTGTTTAATGCCTGATGTCCTCTAATGTTTAACAGGTTACTGAGGCATAGAAACATCTTCATGCTTTCACTATTGGTTTGTCAAACTAGAACCAACACAGCATTGTGACCACATTTTAGATGTTGATATAGTTCACAAGTTAAATGTAAACTTTGGCCTGATGGTGGCGCTAGATAAAAAGTCAGAGGAGTAGGATTTATTATTTAGACACCATGAATGTCTGTACAAAATGTCATGGAAATGAATCCATTAGTTGTTGAGATATTTCACTCTGTACCAGTGTTGTAGTCAAGACCAAGAACCTGAACCGAGACCAAGTCATCACCAACACCAGTGTATCGAGACCAAGACAAGACCAAAACCAAGGCAGGGCGAGACCGAGTCAAGACCAAGACCAGGCCAGTGCAAGACAGCCAGAGCTTTTTCCCCTGTTTCCCACATTCACTTTCTTGGGAGTGCATGTTTAAGGGTCGGGGAGACTTGATTAGCAGTAACAAATTTCAAATTAGAAATTAGTCAAGCTAGTGGTTGCATTTGGAGCAGAAAGTTGCAGATCCAACAACAGTAATGCACGTGCAATTTAGTGATATCCCTGCAGCTGTGGTCTTAACCCGTCTTAAAATAAAATCCAGAGTCCTCTTTTATCTGAGACCGAGACAAACCATACCTAGGAAAAATGCGGTCAATTCCAAGACGAGACCTTCAAAAAGTGGTCTTGAGACCAAGACTGTTCTTGAATACTACATAAATACTCTGGACCAAAGTGGTGAATCGCAAACACTGCACTTCATCCACAAAGCTACGCTACTTGCATGGCTGAAAAGCATCTCATTTAACAACATTATTTTAAAAACATGACGATTAAACAAATTACACCAAAAAAATCCTTGTCTTAACAGAATAGGCAGAGATTGCCAAAAGAAGGTCTGGTTGGATCTTTTTCTTGAGTACTTTAGATAACCATCTTCAATCTTTTAGTAAATAATCATCTAGAAGAAGAGAAAACTAAAGTTAATGAGACCTTTTATAATGGTTACATAATTGAGATACTGGTGGCTGGATTTTGCTCAATTTAGTGCTGTACATGGGCAGAGAATTGATAAAATAAGACTGTTATTGTCCTGAAGAAAGGTTTTCTTGGACAAATGGAGAGTATCTGCAGAATAGAGGAATTGAATGTGTTCCTGCCAGCAAATTATAGAGAATGGTCTTAATGCTATCATCAATGAGTCCTAACTCAACTCATACACCTTAAATACTTTGTAAAACACAATTCAGCATGACCTTTTTCCTCTACTCAACATTATTCAGAATCAGATTTTGCTGGTCAGATCAGACGCAGGAATGAAGAGTTCATGTTGTTGTCTAATGGAAGCAGAGCCTTTATCAATCATCTGCCAGTTAGTTAAAGATTTATCCAAGTGTCTGCACAGTCATTTTGGTCTGTTGCCTATTGACCGTGCTCCTAATCCCAGTCAAAGCTTGGTGAAATGTGCCAAACCACAACAAGAGAGGAAAAATGGAAGTAGAACAGTGCGTGACAAGTAACGCACAATGAAGAACTGATAAAGTGCTGAACTGGATAACAAGGTAACATTCCTTAGTGCCTTAGTGCAATTCCAGTGAAGCTGCCAGGCTGAAGAAACACCAAAGAATAATGCAACACACTTCTAACGCAGTGCTTTAAAGGATACAGCTGGAGATAATCTTTTGGGCATTTTAGGCCTTTATTTATGTAGGACAGCTGAAAGGGGAAAGAGAGTGCAGAGTAAAATACATCAAAGGGCCGCAGGGTGGATTCGAACCGGCAGCCGCTGTGTCGAGGAGTAAACCTCTATATATGGGCGTCTCCTCTCTTCTGTCTGATATTCTAAAGTTTTTCTTATCCACAACAATTCTCATGAAACGACCCGAACATGAACACACACTGTAGTTTATTTTGACTCAGTCCCACATCCCCGTTAGAACAAAAGCACAATTTCCTCCTGTTTGAGTCACATTGTCCAGCTGTATTGGAAAAATTACTGAGATTTTAAAGATTCACATCCTCAGTAGGAACTAGAGATGTTCTGAGCCGATCCAAACGATTGGTATCTGGGAAATGCAGGCATTTTAAATGGGTTGTTATCGGCTACACAGGTTGGCAAAATACCTTAGCTCAGATGCTAATTAATCTTTCACCTCTGCTCTTTCTTTGTTATTACATAGAGAAGTGTCCAAAACATTCTGATAGCAGCTTCTTGTTTTTTCTTGTTTTTAGGTGATGATGAGCATCGCTTTCCCAGGCTCACAAACAGTGTTTTTGTAGTTCCCACAACTCAAACAGAGCAATGCATCTTCTCTCGGGTGGATCACGTCATGTCAGTTGACGCAACCCATAATTTAAGTTTAACCACTTAATAGTTTTAAACCAGGACTTTTAGTATTTGGATCAAGTAGCTTGTGAAAAAACATGGTGCATCAGATTAGGTAATCTACAGCTGTGTCAGATGAATATATATAATCGACATTTAGGGAAGTATCTGATTGGACTAGGAGGTTGCTAATATAAAAAAAATATATTGATCAGGATCTGGGCCTAAAAAACCTTGATCGGGACCAGGCTTACACGATTAATCGTTACTAAATCGGGATCTCGATTCACCCTGTTGACGATTACTTTTTACTACAACTTTCTTCTGTGAGTTTTAAACATAGACTGTATAAAATAGGTTTTAAAGCGCTTCCGAGCGCTGCAATGCTCTCCCTTCTCTTCATTAAAGCCTCTGTGTTACCAGGATTGTGCGCAATGTGCTATAGACGCCAAAAAAAATCAATTCAATGTCAATTCTAAGCTAAAAAAATCATGATTCATATTTTTCCCAGAATCGTGCAGGCCTAATCGGGACATCTGTTGCAGAAACCAATGGACGTGGGACTGAGTCCTATGGACAAGATAGGTAAGTTAGAAAGTACTGAGAGCATGACTAACACCGTGTTGGTTTGGTGGTCTTGGGTCATGGGATGTGCTGACAAAAAGAAAAATATAGACCGGCCTTATCCTGACCATAGTGATTTTCAAATCAGACATTGTCATTTACAGTACAGTGTATCAAAATGTCACAGGCTATTACAGTGCGTGTCAGAGTTACCTTGTCATCTGCCCTGTCCGCTTGTTGAATGTAGGACACCAGAGAGTCCACCAGGCCTCGCATGTCTCTCATCTTCTGTCTCGTCCTCTCATTCACTGAGCTCAAGTTCCTATGCAGTCAAACACACAGATAGAGACATGCAAATCCAGGCTATGCTATTGGAACATACTGCAGTAAAGCTGTCTTCATAAAAGGAATCTTTGAGTGATTATAGCACAAACTTTAAGAACCTTCAGTAGCACCTTCACCACTTTGAAAGGATGAGTTGATTTTTGGATCTTACTGCACTTATATGTAATTCTATCTGTCAATAAACTTCTCAGAGACATGCTTTACAAGGTGTAACCTAGTATAACTTAAGTCCCATGCTATGGGAATTAAAAATTATGTTTATATGATCTTGACAGAAGCTGTTAAAGTACATAAAATCTGCATTCTGTAAAGACAGTATTACAAGATTATCTATATGAATGTACCTTTAATTTATCATGTTGTTTCCAATGGAAGCAATCAAGTACAGGCCCTGTCTTTAACTTTGAAATATAAGCTTCTGCCTGGCATATCCATAGCAACGGCAGGTAGGGTTAATGAATACTTTAGTATTTAGTGCCATTCAGCCGACCAAGTTGAGGAGAACAACGTGGAGGAACATTCAAACACTGGTTTGGAGTATGAGTCTTACTTTTGATCCATGCTAGCAGTAGGTCGCTTGAGGTTGCAGGGCCAGTTGACTGATCAGTCGGTTGGTCCACCACATTGGTCCAGAATGAAATCTGGACACCTCAACAAATATTGGATGGTTGGCATGAAACGTACTGGCATAAGTGTCCTAAGAGGATGAATCCTCAACACTTTGGTGATCCACCAATTTAAACTTTTGTGCCACCAGCAGGTAGGTTTTGGATGGGTTGCCATGAAATTTGGTACAGATGTCCATGCCCCCCTTAGGACGAAGATTAATGACTTTGGAGATCCTCTGACTTTTCATTTAGCGCCATCATCACGTCAGAGTTTTGATTTCTCCAATACTTTGGCTGATGACCAAATAGTCTTGCATTGCCAGACCTATCTCCACATTCTTGGATAGGAGAAAAAACACTCTGGGTTGTTTGTGTTTCTTTAAACCAATCACAATCGTCTTAGGAGGCCCTAAGCCCTTCAAAATAGTCTCGGGAAGGAACTTGTTTTAGTGGAACATTTTCACCCCACAAAAGAAAACGCCACAAACAATTATATATGAAGTTAACTGTTCAGTACAGTAACGTGAGTTATTTAAATTAGTTGGATACATGGTTTAACCTCATTTGCTCTAACCAGTGTATCACCATGTGTACTTCGTCCACAGCAATCCCACTAATCGGTCCCAAAACGTCCCAATTAGAGAGGAAATTCATGTTTTTTGTAAATATTTACAACAATTTCCCAAAAGAACAAAGCAGGCCTGCCTTGTTGCATGATTCGGAGTTTGAGAATGGCAACACACAGAGAGCACACTTCCAGTGTCACGCCATTATCCTGTAAATATGCTGCTGTTGATTCAGACTAATGACCAAATAACTGCAAACAAGACTTTACCATGAGCCTCAGCTGTACTTGTGTATACTGCTAACTAGCGAATGTGGAACATTCTAACCTTTGGTATGATTACAGTGTATAACCCATAGAACATTAACATGTGTTGGGCACAGGGTGATAGGTTAAGCAGGCTCCTGTGTTGTCACCTGAGGCAGCCGCTGGTGTTGTAGAAGATGTCTCTCTCAGACGGGCTGAGTGGCATGCTGCTGCACAGAGGGATCAGTACGTTCTCTGTCAGCTCTGATAAAGCTTCTTTGGACAGCTTCTCCTTCAGGTTGTCTCTGGAGGACAGATTCCACAGGACACCTGCAGCCACAACAAACACGTTTTTAACCTGTAACTGAGTAATTCAAAGCAGTAATATACATAAAGATAAGTCAGTTACAACACCTGGATGGTGGGATTGAATTATAGGTAAATATTAGGGCTGTCACAATGAATGCAAAAATAACGATGTAACGCTAATTCCTTTAAAGGGCCTAAGGTTTTTTACATTAATATGCGTCCCCCCAGCCTGCCTATGGTCCCCCAGTTTCTAGAAATGGTGATAGGTGTAAACCGAACCCTGGGTATCCTGCTCTGCCTTTGAGAAGAAGAAAAAAAGGTCAGATGGGCCGATCTGGAATCTTGCCCCTTATGAGGGCAGATACTAAGGAAATCTTATTTTGGGACTGGCACTAGTGGCTGTAATTCATCACTAAGGCTGAATTCGCGAAAAGAGACTTCAGATACAGTATTAAGGGACCACTAAGGTCATTATAAAAGAGACTTCAGATACAGCATTAGGGGACCACTAAGGTCTAAATAAAAGAGACCTCAGATACAGCATTAGGGGACCACTAAGGTCTATATAGAAGAGACTTCAGATACAGTATTAGGGGACCACTAAGGTCTATATAAAAGAGACTTCAGATACAGTATTAGGGGACCACTAAGGTCTATATAGAAGAGACTTCAGATACAGTATTAGGGGACCACTAAGGTCTATATAAAAGAGACTTCAGATACAGTATTAGGGGGACCACTAAGGTCTATATAAAAGAGACTTCAGATACAGTATTATGGGATCACTAAGGTCTATATAAAACCATCCAAAGAGCACCATGTCATGGGTTCTTTAAACGGGCACCCGCTTTTTTGAAGTACGCGCGTTCTATGATTCGAGCCTGGGGCCGCTCTGCAGTTTGGTAAATCAGGAAGCGATGCAGTAGCTAGCAAAGCTCCATGAGCAGAAATAGATAAAGAAAAAGGTCTTTTCAAAGCCCTTCCAGATGGTTCTCTCCACAAGACTAAAGTGATTTGCATGTACTGTCGATGTGAATGGAGATTCCATGTTGAGTCTAAAATACCACTTGAACCTTAAAAATATCCCTTTAAACACACATTTAGAAGAGAAAAAAAATGAATCGCGATTTAATATTTCAATCGATTGACAGCCCTAGTAAATATCTTAAGCTCATAAGCAGGGTTCAAAGCAAGGACCATTACTACCTGTGATGGTCTTTCGAAGCTCCTCGTCAGGTTTGCTCAGGATGCTGACCAGGCGCATCACTCCGCCGGCGTCGATGAGTGCCGCCTTGTTGTGAGCATTCTCGTAGATGAGGTTCCGCGTGGCGCCGGTGGCAAAGCGCTGCACTTCTAGGCTGTCACTGGAGAAAAGCTGAACAAGAGCTGGGATGCCATGGAGAGTACGGACCTGAGAGAGAAAGAGAGAGAGAGAGAGAGAGAGAGAGAGAGAGCAGAGGGAGGATTACCATATAGTGTAGATGCAAATATGTAGATAAGAACTGCTGGTGATGGACACATAGCAGACTAAATGAAATATTACAATCAAACACAAATAGATAAATAAAGCAAATAAGAGAAATATCAACAATACAATATAGCACGTTACCTGGTTTTTGGCGTCATTGCTATGGTAACACTGGTGTTGTATGTATGCAGCTCCCAGAACTTGCAGGGCATCGTCTGACTCAGACAGATATCTGACAGCTGTAGCCATGTCCAGACTCTGCACACTATACACACACACACACACACACACACACACACACACACACACACACACACACACACACACACACACACACACACACACACACACACACACACACACACACACACACACACACACACACACACACACACACACACAAAGCTCTTTATTACCAGTGGCTATGAGCAGTGTATGCTGATGCTGCAATAACATTATCCAGCAACTAATGATCAGTTGCATCATTGATGTCTCAGTTTGATTATTTTTATCAATCATTTTGTGATTTTTGACAAAATCAGAAAAAATGAACAAAGTTTCTCAAAATGTCTGTCTCACTCAAACCGATAAATAAAATAATTTAATAGACATCATTATTACTTTCTTCATCGGTTTGAGCAAGTTTTTTTTTTAACTATATTTTATAAAAACTAATCCATTAATCCAGAAAAAACAATGACAAAAGGGCTGGGGTGATATGGAGAAAATCAAATATCATGATATTTTTGACCAAAATATCCCAAATATACCACAAAATATTTAAACAATTAGATTTTTGAATACATAATCATCAGTAATCTTGATATAATGACTATGTGGGTAAAGGCAAATAATAACAGTTACAACAATCTGGTAAGTTCAGAAAATGACATCACTTTACTGCAAAGCAGCCTTTAAAACCAGGAAAAGACACCACATATGCCATATTATGGTATTACGATATCCAAAATCTAAGACGATATCTAGTCTCATATCACGCTGTTGATCTAATATTGATATATTTCCCAGCTCTAAATGACAATAATTGACAATGAAAATTGTCAATTTCAATTGAAAAACAATTGAAAATTCGATTGGGCACAACTCAAACTCCAGTCTGCACTGCAGTAGTCCACGTGGACCAAACTCTAGTTCATTTTTCATCGTTTTTCATTTCACACAGTTTTCAAATCTCTACACACTTAGCCCATGACTTTAACCACAACTGGCACAACACTGTGGATTTACAGCACCTTGTTCAGATGCTAACACACTGCTGTCACAACTGTTAACCACACATTCAAAACAGAATAGATCTCAGTCTGGTGCCTGTCAAACACTGCTGATAGCAATTTTATCAGAAAGACAAAGCAGGTTTCTTGTTTTATACTTTACATAGGGAAAGCTCAGAAAGCCTTTTTTTGGTCCAATCACCAAATAGGAATTACGTTAAACAATTATACACTGACGCAGACATGCAGACATCCAATGTAATGAAAAAGATTTGCCGCATGATGCCGGAGAAAGGCAGGATTAGTCCCACTGTTCTTTGTTACTGTTATGCACTGTACCTTTAGTTTTTTTTCCAGTACTTCCATAAATTACTAGAGACAAAATACTATATAGAAGCAAACTGCTGATTTTCACTCCTTCCTGTTTACCTTACATAAAATTTAAAATCTGTATTTTTGTTCTGACTGTAAAGATGAGAAAGTTTGTATTTTTGGTATTGGTGTTTGCCGCTAGTGTTTTTACTCCCAGTGTGTTCTGAGTGACGGTGTGTGTTATCTCAGTGAAGGTTGTTCAGAGTGTTTGGCTGCACTGAGCCTGTTTTGAGACGTATGTTAAGAGTTGTAATGCTTGATATGAGTTTTGCAGGAGGTGTGAACTGTTTAGCTCAGGTGACTGTTGGTAGTGCAGACTGGAGTTAAGAGTTTTTCAAAGTAGCTTCAGTTGTGCCCACTGTTGTTCAGCAATCTAAAAAATAAATAATGTAATAGCCGGCCCAGATATTTTAACCAGGTAAATGAATGAATTATATGTCTCACTCTTCCAGTGGGTCGTTGCTGTGTATCGACGCTCCATCCAAGATATCCACTCCTCTCCCGACACTCCTCAGACTGCGGAGCGATGCGGCCCGGTGGAGCGAGGCTTGGTACTGGCCCGTCCCCACGGCATGGTTGGCCCTGGACACATGCTGCTGCCACTGTGTCCCCCAGCCGTCCCCTGCCATGGGAACGCCCCTGCCAGTCCCCACCCAGCCCTCCTGGCCAAAGGCAGTGCTCTGCTGCTGTTGCTGCTGCTGTCGGTTGGTGATTCTGCTGATGGTGCGGTGGGACGGGCCTTTGTAGGTGTACTGAGACGGCAGTTCCTCGGCCTGCCAGTAGCCTCTGTCCTGGGCCAGTGTCCCGCTGAGGCTGCGCCTTAGGGTGCCAGAGGGAGGCACGGTAATCATGTAGGACGCGTTCTCTGGAGGAGGCAGCACAGTGAGAGGAAGTGCCTCCTGGTCTGCTTGGCACAGTGACTTGGAGCGTCTACTTCTGCTCTGGGACTGGAAGGACTGGAAGCTGCTCTGGGCCTTGTTGGAGGCTTTATGGTTCACCTTGGAGCTGCTTTCCACAGCAGAGCGAGAGGAGAAACCAGAGGAGCGAAGGGTTGCTGTGGGCATCTGCAGGGCGGGAGGTACGGGGAGAAATGAAAGGTAACAGACACACAGCAGCAAACCAAGATACACACCATTACTGTACTGTACTGTAAATGAAAAATATTCCTTTAACTTCCTCAAAAGTAGTTATAAAGAAGCTCTTACAGACCAGGCTACCATTCACTAGAGACTCTGAAAAGAATTTAACCCTTGTTTTTTGACCCTCCCGGGTCAAAAACTGGCAAAGATTTGACATTTTCGACTCTTTTTCAGTATTTTAAATTTTCACTAACACCACTTTACTACCACTAGTTTTTCCACTACTTTTTGGAATTCATGGTCAACCCTCATTTATATAGAATTTTATATATATA
>NW_022605579.1:1283403-1283565 GCF_008692095.1 Etheostoma spectabile | reverse complement strand
TATATATATATTTGAGTTAAAAAAGTAGAAATTATGAATTATTTTGACTAAGAGGTAAGATCAGAGGAATGAAAGTGATCAATTGTATTTGCGTAGAGCGTTGTATGGATTCCAATCTATATTTTTGGAGGTAATTTGGTTAAAAAGAAACCCATATTTCAG
>NW_022605579.1:1282809-1283393 GCF_008692095.1 Etheostoma spectabile | reverse complement strand
ACATTTTTTAAAGGGGTCAAATTTGACCCGAGGACAAAAGGAGGGTTAAACACGTTTGATTTTGTCAGAACGTCAAGACAGGAAAAGGGCTGACTTAAGACAGCTTGGACTTAGTTTTATAACCAACTTACACCAAATGGTTGAGACGACGGTGGCGCGCCCCAACTCTAGCAAGACTCTCATGATTTCATTCCAATGGACTGAAATTGGAAATTTCTCTGGGACAGTGCAATAACTTGAAAAGTTGTTTGGTGTAAGGTCGAAAAGAAAAGTATCCTGAGCATCTTCTTTTTTCACAGTTTTACATAAACAGTGTTTGAGGCTGGTGAAACCGTCCAGGGCAGCAACAAGCTGGTGTGAGAGGTTGCAAGTAAAACAGCTCTTTCTATATTAAAGTAAATCCAGGCTACTGAACAGTAAGCTGCAGGAAGCACACCGCTGCCTGTGCATTGTTACACTGGCCAGTTAGAAAAAACAGACACGCGTCCTGTTTATATTTGTCTTCTGCCTTCGCATTGTTCTGAATTTGGCCAGCAATTAGACCAGAGAGGTGTGTGTGTGTGTGTGTGTGTGTGTGTGTGTGT
>NW_022605579.1:1280632-1282799 GCF_008692095.1 Etheostoma spectabile | reverse complement strand
GTGTGTGTGTGTGTGTGTGTGTGTGTGTGTGTGTAGGTGTGACTCACAAGGTTTCAATCAAGGAATGAACAGTGATGAACACTGCACTACTTTTTAAGAGAAAAACTACTGTTTTAGCCTGTTTTACTTCTTGGTTATAAGCTGGAATATACCACGTTGAAGTTTTTATCTCTTTCTGATCATAATGTTTATGATGGGCTATCACGCCTAACACGAGCTAAGGAAATACTATCAACTTATGTTTTTATTTTTAGAGTATGCTGTTATTGAGTGTTTAATTGCAAAGTCAAGTCGCTTTGTACGTATATACTTTGTATGTCTAAAAAGATCTCTGCAAATAAAGTCTGACCGATTGATTGATTGATTGATTGACAATGTTTTAGATTGCTATACAATTCTAATTTATTACAACTTTTGTTGTTATTTTGATAGTTTTGGCTTGGTTTTGAACACAGAAATCTGAACAAGAAAGGCGCAGGAAATGAAATGTCAGTGGTAAACAAGCCAACAGTTTATCCAGATCATCTCAACCACATTATTTGGAAGTAAAACTGAAAAGAAGTAACCAGGGGATGCTACTAATAATTGCTTGATTACACAGGAAACTAAGATTTACACACACATACACACACACACTCTCTTTCTCTTTGTGCCCCCCAATTCTTGTAGTAATGTCAGAAGAACTAACCATACAGGACACAGTAAATGTACATGGTTTAAGTTGCTATGTTACCAGGCTTTGCCCTAAGCTACACTAAACACATCCCAACACCTACAGTCTTTTTGCAATGACCTGTACTGGGCTGCTCTGTTCCATGTTTTCTTGCTTGTATTGTAGTGTAATGCAGTACTAGCAGGCGGTACTCACAGCCATGACGCGGCTGGGTGTGTGTATCATGGATCTGGAACTGAAACCGTGGCTGTGGGAAAAGCTCTTTGCCTCAGGAAAGCTGTAGTCTAGACAAAGAAGAAAGAAAGAAAGATCAAATGTTACTGTTTTGGATCATTATGCCACTGTGTCAAAACAGATTTAAAATTCATATTCAGAATGCAACCTTGCCACCAAGAGAGTACAGATATTTCTGAATTGGTGAAGCTGAAACACATTTGGGGATTCAACAGACAGTAATATATTGGGCAGCACGGTGGCTAAGTGGGTAGCACTTCTGCCTCACAGCAAGAAGGTTCTTGGTTCAAATCCAGGTCGTTCCGGGCCTTTCTGTGTGGAGTTTGTATGTTCTCTCCGTGTTTGCGTGGGTTTCCTCCGGGTACTCCGGTTTCTTCCCACCATTAAAGACATGCATTCTAGGTAGGACTACAGTTGAAAATTAGCCAATTGGCTAACACTGGTGCATTCACAGAAATGTTCATTAATGTGCATTGTCCTAATCAAATAAATATGTAGCTCAATGTAAATTTGTTCAGGAAGACCTAATTTAATCAATGCTCTCTTCCTAAATAGAATCAGCTGTTGGAGGCGTTCACCTTCCTGCTTAACCAATCAGAATTGTCCACAAAGGCCCAATCACTGAGTCACAACCCTGCTTTAAATAAATCTGTTTCTCCCTTTGCTATCAGCTGTCGTTGCAGGCAAAGAGTGCAACCCGCATAACCATTATTTCTGAGAACTGCTTCACATCTGTGTTGCATGGAGTCGACCGACTTCTGGCACCTGTGAACAGGTATTCCAGCCAAGGACCATTGAACTACATTCCACAATTCCTCTACATTACTGGGTTTGGCCTCAGAAACAGCATTTATGATATCACCCCACAAGTGTTCTGTGGGATTGAGGTCCGGGGATTGGGCTGGCCACTCCATAACATCAATCCTGTTCATTTGGAACCAAGACTTTGCTCCTTACTGGTGTGTTTTGAGTCATTGTCGTGTTGAAAGAAATTTCCTCTTCAGCATTAGGGCAACATGACCTCTTCCAAGTATTTTGTATTGAAACTGATCCACGATCCCTGGTAGGTGATAAATAAGCAAAACACGACAGTATGAGAAAAATACCCCTAACATGATTTTTGCGCCACCATGCTTTACTCACTTTACAGTGTACTGTGGCTTGAATTCAGTGTATGGGGGTTCTCGAACAAACTGTCTGCGGCCCCTAGACCCAAAAAGAACTATCATCAGTCCACAGAATGTTGCACCATTTCTCCTT
>NW_022605579.1:1280448-1280622 GCF_008692095.1 Etheostoma spectabile | reverse complement strand
AACGTGTCCTTTGGCAAATTTCAACCTATTCAGTACGTGTCTTTTTTTTCAGCAATGGGACTTTGCGAGGGCTTCTAGCTGATAGCTTTGCTTCACACAGCCTTCTTCTGATCGTAACAGTACTCACAGGTAACTTTAAGTCTTCTTTGATTTTCTTGGAGCTGATCATTGGTT
>NW_022605579.1:1280276-1280438 GCF_008692095.1 Etheostoma spectabile | reverse complement strand
AGCCTTTGCCATTTTGGCTATTCTTTAATCCATTTGAATGGTAGTTGACCATTTTTTGCACGTCGTTCAGGCTTTGGATGCCATTTCAAGGTATTTAAAATCCTTTTTGGCAAGAGCAGCATATAATTTTCTTGACGTCTTTATATGTTTTCCCCTCTCCAA
>NW_022605579.1:1279708-1280266 GCF_008692095.1 Etheostoma spectabile | reverse complement strand
ACTTTTTAATCAAAGTCCGCTGTTCCTCAGAGTATTTCAGTGCAAAATGCACTGTAACCAGCATGCACAACATTTTCTTCCTTCCTTAAATGGGCCAAAATTGACGCCTGTTTCTTCACAGAATCAATCACCTCACTAATTGAACACAACACTGCTATTATTACTATTATTATTATTAACATGCCCCTTTCAATTACAGATCCCATTACACAGAATGAGCAGCAAGAATGTCATGACTGTTGGGTCTGTTGGTTTTCTATGACTCTCTATGACTTACTAGTAAATTATTTGCCATGTAGAAATATCCCTTCTACCAAAATATTTTATAAGGTTAGTGATGCTGAACTGCTATTATTTTGAACAAATGTAGGTATACATACATAAAAACATCCATAAATGCATACAGTAAGGCAACAAATACATTACCAAGACTTTAGATGGGCAGAGGGTAGGGCAGAGGTGAAAACGTACATTCATGAGTGCCAAAGAGAAGATAAGTATTTAAGTTGTTAGTGTGAGTATGTGTGTGTGTGTGTGTGTGTGTGTGTGTGTGTGTGT
>NW_022605579.1:1278765-1279698 GCF_008692095.1 Etheostoma spectabile | reverse complement strand
GTGTGTGTGTGTGTGTGTGTGTGTGTGTGTGTGTGTGTATGCATGTGCAAGAGCGTGTAAGTGTGTGTGTGTGTGTGTGTGTGTGCGTGTTTAAAGAGGACACAGATGGGTCTGTAGAACTAAGCAAAAGTGGACATTTTTACAGCAGGTATTTTGAAGACACACCCGCGTTACAGTTTATCTATAAAGCACTTGTGCTGGCATGGAATCCCTGATAGTTTGATCAGAAACCTGTTGTGCAACCTGAAAGTTCGAGAGAACAATGTAACCACCGAGACTATCTCTCCACTCTGTTACTTGTTCTTTATGTATGGGGTAGCTCTTAAGACACCCGTGAGGAGACAACAAGTAACAAAGTATTCACAATGTTCCCTATTTACACAGCAACCAGGTCAAGGCCCGGTAAGAGAAAGGCCTCGATTTCCAAAACATTGTATGCTATCCACAGAGATTCACTCATACAACACAGGACACTTTAAGGACTTATATCTCCCAGGTGCCCTGCCACACGTATTTCATTCCTTTAGCACTTTGCGCATCACCACAATCAATGAAGAGAAGGAGAGCATTGCAGCGCTCGGGAGCACTTTAACACAAATTTTATAGTCTATATTTGAAACTCACGGAAGAAAGTAATAGCGTTTGAGATGCAGTCGACTCGTAAAATTAAAAGAGAATCAAAGTCATTCAAAAAATATACATATTCATTTTTTAGATTTAAAAAGTATTCTATTTTTTAGATTAGTTATTTACAAATTAAATTGTGAACAGGGTGAATCAAGATCGATATTAATCGTGCAGGCCTAGTCCCATGGTATGAAAATTCCATTTTATGAGTTTTTTTAACATCAATATGAGTGCCCCCAGCCTGCCTATGGTCCAGTGGCTAGAAATAGTAACAGGTGTAAACCAAGCCCTGGGTATCCTGCTCTG
>NW_022605579.1:1278624-1278755 GCF_008692095.1 Etheostoma spectabile | reverse complement strand
AATAAAAGCTCAGATGGGCCAATCTGGAATATTGCTCCTTATGAGGTCATATGGGGCAAGGTTACGTCCCCTTTCTCTGCTTTGTCCGCCCATGAGAAAGAGAGCGACATCATGGCTTTCAAACGAGCAAA
>NW_022605579.1:1258827-1278614 GCF_008692095.1 Etheostoma spectabile | reverse complement strand
GTCAAGGCCGCACCCCCAGCCTCCACTTGTACATGATGGGCAGAACTACTGTAAAACAGATTGATTCAACTGACAGATGGAACATAGACATTAAGACACTAACCACATGTATGAATGACCACCCAGGAGTAGTTGTTCTGTAAAACAATACAGAAGTGAGCAGCTGTGAGCTGAACAGAGAGAGGAAAGGGGGGGGCCTAGCCTGTAGTAAAATACTAGGAGAAGAACAAAACACGCCATCCAGTCCAGCAGGACGGAAGGAAGGAGGAGGGAGGAGATGCTGCTGGGAGGGGACTGGCCTGCATGCCTGAGCGTAAGCATCACTAGGTCAGGGGTGGGGGTGGGGGTAGGTATGTTCATACAAGATCACCACAATAGGGAGAACATGCACAGCACATGTCATCTCGATCTCTCATTATGCAGAAACGCAACCACAGAGAGGACTAAAGCTTTTAATTATAAGGGTTCTTGTCAGCTGTAATTATTTAGTTTTTCACACAAAATAAGCCATTTTATCAAATTTGATGCACCAATATTTAAAGGAGTGCTCCAATGTTTTTAAACCTTGTTTTCAGTGGTTTACAAACCTTTTCTGCAGGGTCCCCTTTTTGTCGATAAGAAATATAAATAAAAAATATACAGACCACACTATGCACAGTCAGCAGTTTTTCCGTTAAGGGGTAGACAACGAGACGACAAAGCAAAGATTGCAGCCAGTTCTCATTTCCAGGTACCGCTGCTTTGTCACAGCCTTCAGCATTTCATCCCAACGCACAAGTTTAACCGACACACACACAGACGGAAGCTCTGCATTCACTCATAATCCGTCAATGTGGCACCTTTTCGCGAGTGTGTGTTTATTTGTCCTTTACAATGTAACCGCAGTGAAAAAATCAGAAAATACAGTTTAATTCAGCTGATTCACTGCTTTGTTTGACCCATTTAACTATCACAATTTAATCCATTTGGTCCAAAAACATTAGGAAAGTTTGGACAAAAAGCATGATGTAATCCCCATTTAAGTTAGTGGAGAGTTAAAGGTCCCATGGCATGAAAATTTCACGTCATGAGGTTTCTTAACATTAATATAAGTACCCCCAGCCTGCCTATGGTCCCCAGTGGCTAGAAATGGCCCTGGGTATCCTGCTCTGCCTTTGAGTAAAGCTCTATGGGCCTTATAGTACGGGAGGAGCGCTGATCATTAGGGTAATTTTACACACAGGTTTGGGTACATGATGGCTTCATGTGCCACTGAGCAACTCGCATACAAATTAACTGGACTCCGCCTCAAATGCTGTACACAGTTCTTTATGTACATAAATGCATATTATACCTTTAACTGCTGCAGCTCGGATTCATACCTCTGGCAGGTGTCTTCTACAGCAATAGCAATGGCTCATGGGTACCACATAATCATGGTATTATACTATTTAGAGCTATTTGTCATACCAAACTTATGGCAAAAACAAAACAGTAGTTCAGATTTTACAAATAGGAAAATACTGTATTTATAATCAGTCATAAAACAATCTATTGTTAAAACAATAGGGCATGGTTTCTGTCTTCCAAATGAGGAATTCTAAGTAATGACAATAACAATTCTGTTGGTGCATTGACATGATACAAGCCTTCCGTGATCGCGCTTCACCCTCTACCTCCTCCACTCAGTTGTTAGTAGCCAAGGAGGACACGGACAATGAAAAAACAATTTGGGCTCTTCAGAAGAGGTCATTATCTTCACTAAAGTTTCTATGTGCGAAAGTCACCGGATGACACCAATTTCTAAACACAGCCATACTGGGAAGTACAGAAAGAGTTGTGTGGAGTCTTAATTAGCTTTGTATCAACGCACTAATGTTTAAATTACCCAGGTGACTCCCATTTCTTTGTTGAAGAACTTAAATCTCATTACAAATACTTAAAATGTAAAGCAATGAACAATAGTTCCTAGTGGAACTGTCCACTTTTTTAGCCTTTAGCATTAGAATACATCAGCCTTCAGCACTGGCTGACCTATTCGGTTAATCATCTGTACCAGTAGCTGGAACATAGAAGCTCCACCCCCCGGGCAAACTACAATGTTGGCTGACTGTCATGCAGTTCATTCTCCTGGGAGAGCGATTAGTCGACCAAACTCCAGACTCTGTAGTTGGAAGTCAGTGGTAATATCACTAACAGGGCTCCAGTAATTGTGTTGTCCACAATGTCAGTGGTGGTTTTGTGCCAATAGACCGCAGCTGACTACTTAAACTGCCATTATACTCCATCAGAACAGCTTCTGACACATTGTCGGATAGGCTCGAACAACCACTGCTTTCCGGCATCGGATTAGAGAGGCCTGTGTCTGACATTCACAACCAGCTGTGCGGGGATGAGAAGGGAGCTCTTTAGCTCTTTTTTCATTCTTAACACAACTATTTCTGCTACTTTGCAAGTAAACAACCGAGCGCAACACTGTAAATGCTTTCAAGAGCCTGTCAGAAAATGTGAACTGTTATCCCCATAATTAAAAGGTCATTACATCTCCTCTGTCTTCATGAAGGTCAACTGTATACTCTGCCTTCACATGTGGCTGTTTGGGGGAAAAAACCTATGATTTCAGAGGTTGTCAGACAACATGTCATACAAACTAATTCGGATCTAACATAACATGACGTTACTGTGTATGTTTCTGAACTAGCTTTCTATCTGGGCAGTGATCCAGGAGAGTAGGTGTTTCTCTGCTGCAACTCCCCTATGTCCAGACTTCTCTATCAGGTTGTCTGGTGTCGTATCCAGTCTACCCTAGATATGTCTTTTAGCGCTTTACTGAAGGCCCATATCTCAACTTTAAACTGGTGACAGACATGCAACTGAGACACAAAGTCAAAAGGTTAGAAGTAGGCTAATACTTAGTTACTGTGTCTGAACAAAAACACTCACATGCCACGAGAAATCCAGAATATTGGAATGTTTAAGTGTGTTTTTAATCAACTCTTCGCTCAAACGTTTATGACTGTGATTAAGCCCAGATGAGACAGCTTTCTCTTTGGCTCTGCAAAACAAGAAGTCTCTGAGTGAATTATGTATTTATCTTGGTTATGGAATGTGTGCAGCTCCTCATATTCCCCATGAGCCATTATTGGGTCGTGATACCGAGCCAACCCTATCTCAACACCATGGTTTCTCAACCCATCTCTGTCACAAACTCATCTTTTACAACAACTCCAGTCCTTGTCTCATGATATCCAAAAAACAACTTGTTCTCCAACACCTTGGTCTTCAACACAAGTCTAAACTACATACACAAGAGAGACTTACAATCATCTGCAACATAATTTACTCCTCACAATGCCAAGGTGTGGGATGAAACAAACATATTGAAAATCCACGGGGCTAAGATGTAACAAAGGGTTGCACTAAAAGAAGGTTATATGTTTAAAATAGACAGACATATGACGGGAAACCGTTGTGGCCAAACCCACTACTGGCTGAAGATTTATATTTAGTGTACGGCCATGAGTGGTATAAACGCTCTCCTCTTACCCTTGGTAAGAAAGTAAATAAGCATATTTCCCCAAAAAAAGTTGAACTGTGGCTTTAACATTCTTACCAGAGTGTTGAAGAAAGCCAAAATGGAAATGGCTCATCCATCCTATGGCAATCTGGTCAATAGTTGTTAAGTTGGACTTTTAAGGGGGGATATTTTGATATGTCTTTGGCAACTAGACAAATGGTAAGGTTTGCCAGTTTAGTGCCAACCCGACCAATACTAACATAATATATGTAATAACCAATGAACATCACCATCTTTACACTACAGCACAGGTGTTGCAGTGGTATTATGTCAGGGTCTACTCCCATCTCCTCTCATCCAAGCTCACATTTAGTATAATTATTGTGACAGGATTGCGTATAGAATGGACTCCTGTCACTGCTTTGGATTGAAAGTTTGACCCGGGCCTAGGTGGTTAGGATGGTTACAGTCCTTATGCTCTTTGCTTCTTATCTCACTTAACTGTAAACTCATCAGTTTTTTCCAACAACAGTTGGGGATAAGGATGTTTTCACAACCCTTTAAACTTAGTTGTTTTTAACTACCTCAGGTAATGAAATAAAAAAACTCCTTGTGTTTTTACTTTCACTTGGACATGTAAATTCCAAGTTAAAATCCAATGCTTTGAGTTTCTGCCAGTATGTCCAGAATGCCTTATTTTAGGTCTCAGGACAAATCCGAAAGGCCAGAAGTGCCATAACTGAGGGAACCTTTCTCTCAACTGTCAAATACCATCAGATCAGAGAATATCCAATTTTCCCTGATAGCCATGGACTTGTAAGTGAAAAAAATCAGACAATGAAAGCCTGCCTGACCCCACCGGCAGAGACCGGTCTAAAATAGACTCTGATAACATGCTTTAAAGCGGAGATTGGAAAGGAATGTTCCACACAGAAGGTGGTCACTGAGCTTAGGAGGGGTGTTGAACCAGACATCAGCTCACTTGCATTTCTCTTTCAACGTGTACATTACAATTGAAAGACTGGAGTTGACACCCCTGGTCATTCACAGCCATCTTCATCACTTCACACAAGCATCTCATTTCCATCCAAATTCGCCTTATTTTGCTCCACTCGTCCTCCCCATCTGTTTCCTTTGTTATCACGCTCATTGTGGTTTGGACTGCATCCAGACTATGTTGAATTCCGACCACCATGTGGGAACTTTATCCGATTTGGCCAAACCTTTTTTGGCTCATTCAGTTCCATTCAACTTCAAATGTCACACAAAAGAAATTCCAAACTTAGTTCCCAACGGGTAATGCACTGACTTAGATCATGAAAAAAAACAAACATAAACAGACTTAAAATAAAAATTTGCCTTTAAAAAGTAAAATCTGTTTTCTACAATTCTAAATATTTACTGGCAACGTTTTTTTGACTACGTAACACTAACTTTTTAACTTTTGTTTTACAGTTATTTTTGGAATTTATGGTCAATAAACCTAATTTATAGGAAATTTTACCTAATGTTTGAGTTATAAAAGCAGAATATAGGAATTATTTAGACTAAAATAATTAAATGAATGGATGTTGATGGATAATCACAGACTGGAATATGTCAACTTTTACTCAATACTATTTCAAAACTACTTCAATTTTTTTCTTCAATTGCTATAAAATTGAATAAAAATCATGAAAGTAGAGATTTGTACTTGACAAAGAGCGTTGTGTGGAATCAATCATGTTATTTTGGGTTGTTAAAAAGAACATTGATATAGAAAAACAGGTCAATTTGACCCGAGGAGCTTAATCTGGCACACACACTGGTACTGTTTTCAACATTTTTGGACTGTGTGTGATGAGGCGACCGGTCATTTGGGGGTGAGTAGGGCATAGCTCCACCTAACATAAAAAGTGTGGTTTTAGTGGAAATGAATAATTTAGAATAGATATAATTCTAGATTAATGCAACAGTTGCTGCTGTTATTTACGTTGGTTCTATAAACAGGATTAGTGGCTGGGTAGTTTCAAGCGGGTGTTTTAAATGTCCTCGGCCAGAGATGCTGCTATGTGGGGACAGCACCACACTCAGTTTCCAAGCCCCAGGTATGTGTTGGATTATCACCTGGGAAATAGCAAATTACATTTACTTAAATTTTTCTGGTTTTCCAACTAAAACTGTGTATGTGTAATGGAGATTTCTAATGAAAAGTAATCTCTTGGCTTGGAGATATGCAGTTAGTCATTTTTACTAATGAATGAGGATCTCACAAAAAGCTTACATTCAGCTTTCAAACAACATCCTGACCCTCTGTTGGGTCAAACTATGGGGCTGCAGTCTTATCAGACAGAAGAAGGAGCCGTCTAAGGAGGAGGGAGGGATTTCCCCTTCCTCTCCCGTACATTCCATTTGAAAAGACTAATGCCAGGTCTCCATTTGGCCTGCGATGAGACAGATGGGTCATCTGAACTTCCCAGGCTGACTGGTCACTATGATAAACCTTCACATGTCAAAGCAGAGACAATAAGGTGGATCTATGTACTTTAAGAGAAAGTTCAGATTTTTTGAAATGTGGTTGTATGAGGTACTTCTTCATAGTCAGTGTGTTAGTTACAGCAGATGGCGTTTAGCACGCCCCTAGTCTATATCCACCGACGTTTCACTTCCGGTATTGCTTCTTCATTTAGGCCAGAGATCCATACCCTTGGACTTTCTCTGTGTTGCCATTTTAAACTCCGGTGGATGTATGAGGACTATGGTTAACTGCTCCTCAGATCTCTGCAGGGTAAATCCTGCTTTGAGCCATTTGATGAATGTTGATGGAAGCAGCGGTAGAGCAACAACTCCAGTGGTTTTTGACTTAAAACAACGTTTTTGTCAGAGGAGTCTGGTGGCTTCGAAGAGAGCAGAGATAACGGATTCAGTTCCCCATTGGTAAGCGCGGTCTGACGGCAAGGTAAAGCGATGAAAATATTATTTAGCGCACCTATACAGATATCTATTTTTTTACGTGGCTACAATACTTTTGGCTACCGCGTGACACCCGCCATCTACTGTAGTAATACACTATGGATATGTACCTCAAACAACCACACTTCCAAAATAAAAGTACTATCTCACTCATCACTTTTGTTTTATACTTGCTAACTAATACCAAAAACAGTTCTTGTTCAAGATGTGAACAGTCATGACTCAAAACCATCCTGACTGGAACCTCTGATGTCAGAATTAACGTTTCCATGGCAGGAAAAAAACAGGAAATGAGCAGGAAGTAGCACACCATGTGGTTCCTATAGTGGACAAATACAAACCTGTGTAGTGGGTCAACAACAAACAAGAATAAAAAGCTATTTTGACCTTATTTACATCACTTTTGGGTAAAGTGTTATGTTATACACATTTTGTTGAATTTATAAATGTGACATCTCCGTTCAAAAAACTGTGAAATGTTGAAATTGTAAGGACCCAGATATAAACAGAGTGGACTTTAAAGTCCTTTAAACAGCCGGGGGGGAACTTGAACACATGAACAAGCATGTGCACGTTTTAACACATTTTCTAAACCCCAAAAGTGATAAGGAATTTGAATTTCCAAATTCCACATCATCATGGGATGGCACTCAACAGTAAGAATTGACTGATAATGGTTTTCAAGGCCAATACCGATTATAAGTTGATAATGAAACCAATATTTGGAACCGATCGGCATTTATTGCACAGTAAAAAAGAAAATCTTTTGTAAAAATTAACAATTTGGAATGTTACAAAACTCCAACACAAAAGTTTAAGTTTCAGTTTGTCTAACAGAGCTGTAGCGGCGCCAAAGAAGCCCATTTTTTAATTACTGGTCAAATAAAACACAGATACTGATAATCTGCAAAATGCCAAATAAAGGCCCTGATAATTGGCCAGTTCTGACGGTACTTCTCTGTTTCATGAGTTGATTGCATTTCCCAGAAGCCCCAATATGAAAATGTGTGATCACTGATGGAGGTAGAGATGGAACCGGGAACCGGCACAACAGAACCAGGACAGGAATGCGTTTCAATCTTGGAAATTCAAACATCATTTCACATTAAAGAAATAACAGGGAAAACTAAATCTAACTGTGCAGTGCAACCTCCGCTTGCAGCAACCAATCTCCTTTCACTGTCCAAATGACTCCACCTCCAACCTGAAGTATTTCAAAGTAACTTATTTTTTTAATTAGCCAAGGCTAGTCGTCTGCTTTAGTTTTACTACTGGTCACCTTGCTATTTTATAGTTGTATCAGTTACCTGTTTAGTTGACGTTACCTTTACATCCTCCTATGTGCTGATCTATTAGCCCCAGAGCCGTTGAAAGACTGACTAGCCCCGTTTGACATGCTACCTAACGTTAGCTAACATTAGCTTGTGGTAGCAAGACTGCGGTTAGTAGGATATGCAGTTCAGGACTACAAATACAAAAATGTATCTGCTTCATATACACATTCAGCCAGTTGGAACAGAAGAACACACCAGAATCGGCATGTTCAGTAAGCAGGATATGATTGCCGCATTTCTACATTTTTTAAATGCAATTCAATTTGGAAGTAATCCAAATATTTAAAATACGTTACTCAGATTGAATAACGTAACGGAATACGTTACAAATTACATTTTTAGGCATGTATTCTGTAACAGAATACATCTTGAAAGTATCCTTGCCAACACTGGTCCTAAGTTTCTAAACCGGAAATACGGAATATTCTTCTTATCAAGGATGATAAGGTTACCATACTCAGATGTCAGGCAAGTAAGCAAGAAAGACAGAAATATGTCATCATAAAACCGAGTGTAATAGAGTCCACAGCGGTTCCCCAAACCCACATTTCAATCTGTACGAGTTTTAAACAATTCACTGGTTTCAACCTCTTAAATATCAAGGTTTGTTGTTGGGACTTTTTGTGCAGTTGGTCGGACATTTTATGGGTTAAATGACTTGTCTGTATCTGGGTTTTGAGGTAAAAGTGGTGTCTCTAAATGGAAATCCAACATTGCTTTGAAGCTGCACTCATCAATATTTTACATTAACAACAGATCATGTGACTAGGTGTAATGTCAAAGTGGCCACTTCTAATGACGAACCCACCCAAGAATGTCTCCCCAAAACTGCAGCGACCCTCAGCTACTTCAAACAGTTAAGCATAACTCCTTCAGCTCATTGTTTAAGACTTCACTCTTTTCAGCCAGCAAGCAGCTGTTTCCAGCACAAATGCTCTGATAAACCCACTGACCACTACCTGCCCAGCACCAATCGCCAAACAGACACAGTTTGTGAGCAGCTGGTGAACACAGTGGGACATTTAATAGTTAAAGCATCAGGTGTTTCCCTCAGGAGTTGGTAGAGACGAAAACAGAGCCAAAAAGACTGAATTTTAGACTTTTAGACATCCATCAGGTGGCCAGAAATTCCTAAGAAGCTACTAATGTTGCTCAGTAGCAGCAGGATTGTAAATAGGCAACTGTTTGCTAAGACCTGCACCACAGCAACTTCATTTGATGCTAATACTCTTGCATTTACAACTTGTTCCACTGCCTAACTGCTCAAATAACAATCAATGCAACTCATTTATAAGATAAGATAAGACAAGACAAGATAAGATATGCCTTTATTGTTTCCTTTAGGAGAAATCTGACTCGGGCAGTCAAGAGAACAAAAACTGCAACACATTGCACACAAACACACTAATACACATACATTTGTCCACTAATATGTGGACAAATGTATTTGTCCACTAATACACATATATTTGTCCAATACAAATGTAATCAACTTAACATTCAATGATACACATACACATACACACACATGCACACACACACAAAGAAAGAGAACCTACTGCACATCCTCCCTCTAAAACTGCAAATATATTCTACCCAGATTGTATATTTCCCATTAAATCAAGCAGTGATCAATAAATTAAGTATTGCAAAAATGTAGTATTATATTAGACCCACACAATCAAATTAAAAAATATTGCACCAATGCCCTTCCAGATATTGCAAATGCATCCTTCACTAACGCATCTTTAACTCTGTTCATGACCTTATGAATATGTACAGTACCAGTTAAAGGTTTGGGGTCTCTTACAAATTTCCATTCCATTCCATTCTAGACAGCTGATCTGAGTGGGGGGGCTGATCTTTAATGCAATATCTACACTGCACATTTTAAGCAGCATTCATCCAATCTTCCAAAGGCACATTCTGTTAATTTATCTGATATATATAACTGAGAAAACATTGGAGAACCCTTTTGAAATTATGTAAGCACATAATGTAATATGAAAACTGCTGCCCTGGTTAAAACAACAATGCAACTGATCTCAGCTGGTATTCTGTCTATAATGGAGTGCAATGGAAATTTCTAAGTGACCCCAAACTTTTGACCGTTGGTGGATACATTTTACACCACCTCCACCACAGTTAACTGTGCCTTTTTGTTCCCTATCAGCATGTTTTTAATGGCAGCCCTGTCCATGCTATTACATCATGTGTATTTAACGGTCTGGCAGCAGTAGTA
Organism: Etheostoma spectabile; assembly: GCF_008692095.1. NCBI lineage: Eukaryota > Metazoa > Chordata > Actinopteri > Perciformes > Percidae > Etheostoma > Etheostoma spectabile. The sequence goes on along the minus strand of NW_022605579.1, from coordinate 1,268,590 downwards.
GTAGGTCTTCAACCTGTAGTTTATTGACTGGAAAACAACGTGTTGGCTACCCTATCTAACATTAAGCAGCTGGGGAGGCCGACTTTTAAAGTGATGTAGCTCACCTGTTGATCCACAGAGAGAGTCGTCCAGCCTGGGCAGGGAGGAGGACTTCTTCTCAGCCAGTCGCATCCGAACCTGCTCTCGGACCCTCCTGGCCGGAGACATACCGTCCGAGGGAAGCCCATAGGCGGTGCAGGACGAGTTGGGCTGCAGAGCGGACAGAAAGCAGCCCTCTGCCACCGCTACACTCATACTTCCAGCGGGGATAAACGGCCTGACCCTGAGGCACAAAGAGAGAGAAAAGTAGCGGGAAACAGTCCGGTCCTACAGCGGGCGCGGCTCGTCCGGAAAGCGGTTATGTGTTGTCTGAGGGTCCGCTGCGAAATGGAGACCGGTCAGACAGCAGCCCGACTGACTTTAGGTAGGCGGGACCTTCGGGGTGGGGGGGCAACCCAAATCCACCTAGTGATTGTCAAGACAACCATGACTCCGAGAAATGACGTTTAGGCTACATACAACTTTTTTTTTTTGCTGAAAGATTACTTTTGGGCATTTCCGCCTTTAATTTTTGGACCAGACAGTTTGGTGAGAAAGGGGGAAGACATCGTCACAGGTCGGATTCGAACCTTCGACCTTTGCATCGAGGCATAAACCTTCAAGTACATATGCGCCCGCTCTATTACTGACCACACACACGTTTACACACAACTCATTTTGCAACAGTTAATATTTTTTGGAAGGAAACGTAACGGCGCCCGGTTTTCGTTTCAATTAACCCCAACATATTGATAAAATTGTTTTACAATCTGGATATCTAACGTATATTACGTAACGTAATAATAACGTAGCCTACTTATATCCGCCAAGAAATCCAGACTTGCAACACAATATGTGCATTAGTGAGTGCGTTATTGAACTGATAATGTCAGGGTTTGAGTCACAATATGAAGGTATATGAAAATGTTTGAGTTGATGGACTCATTATAAAAATGTAGCTTACATCAGTGGTTCCCAAAGTGGGGTCCAGGGCCCCCCATGGGTCCTTGAGGTGGCTCCTGGGGGTCCCCAGCAAAATTGGGAATACTTAGCCTATTGTCACTCCAATTCCATCCATAATAAATACAATGATATAAAGTGTGACTATCTTGTACGTGGGTTTCATATACTTTCTGTAATAAGACAAAATTTCATCAAATGGGGGTCCGGGTTCTAGTTTGTTTCAGTTTAAGGGTCCGTGACATGAAAAAGTTTGGGAACCATTGGGTGTACATGTTTTCACCATATTCATATTCATGGTTTGTATTGTCATGTTTTGTAGTCATACTGTAAGCTAACACCTCATGGAAACTTTCAGTGGTGAAGTAACTGACTATATGCTGTATGGCTCATTATCTGCATCCTGTCACAGTGACATAGGCTGTTGGAGTTAGGCCGAGGCTGGCATCTGAGCTACTTAACCCTCATTTGACCCGTTTTCAAAGTCATACATTTGAGTTTCTTTCAACCAAAGTGCCCAAATATAACGTGAATGGTTCCAAAAAAAACATTATAGTGACAAAACGTTGACATACAGTGTACCCGCCTGCCATTATCCACTCCACATCTTCTGATCTTAACAATTAGTCAAAATAATTCAGAATTTCTGCTTTTTTTAAACTCATAAATTAGGTATAATTTCATATAAATGAAGTTGGCCACTGAATTCCAACAAGAAGTGTAAAAGTAGTGGTAAGAAGTTGGAATGAAGTTGGCTAAGAACGCCGAATTGGGTGATGATTTATACTTTAGGTTTTGTAAAGAGGTAAAGTTAAAACAGACGGAGGACAACACAAGGGTTAAAGCCAGATGTAGGATGCAATTATGACTTTGGTGACTCCCAGTGGTCTGATCAACACATACACTGCGGCACTGAGACAATGACATGGCACTGTCATTGACTTGTATTAAATGTTCATTTAGCCAGACAACATTTAGTAAGTGTTTCAGTGTGTTACTGTGCAGAAATACTTATGAAAAACCTGTATGGAATTAAAATGTTCACATGGAGGTTACACAGAGTCTTGACAAGTGAGTCTTTGGCAGGATGAGGAAGGCATAGAGTCAAGATGGCTGCAGCTAACAATCTTTTCCTTTGTTTTTGTTGATTGATCTGTGGATTATTAGTTGTTTGGTCTATAAAATGTTAGAAAATGGGGAAAAATGTGGATCGGTGTTTTCCCAAAGCCCAAGATCCAGGGGTGGAAACACTTTTACCTCAAAAACCAAGACACTGACAAGTCATTTAACCCATAAAATGTCCGACCAACGGCACAAAAGTCCCAACAACAAACGTTGATATTTAAGAGGCTGAAACCAGTGAATTGTTTAGAACTTGTACAGATTGAGATGTGGGTTTGGGGAACCGTCGTGGGCATTATTATACATTTATTACACTCTGTTTTATGACAACATATTTCTTTCTTTCTTGCTTGATTGCCTGACATCTGAGGATGGTAACTTTATCATCCTTGATATGATTAGAGCTGTCCCCTCTTAGTCGATTACTCAACTAACATGTGTTTTTGGTATTAGTCAACTAAGATTTCTTAAGTTGACTAGTCATTTATTATGCGTATTCATGCTTAATTACTCATTTCCAAGAAACTTATGAGCACATTTCTGGTGAACACAAGATTTAAAGTGGTGCTTTTGCAAGATTAATTGTGTAGAAACTCAGTTTTACAAATAAATCAACTAATCGATTAGTCGACAAAATCACATAAGCGTGAGTCAACTAAGAATGTCTTTAGTCGAGGACAGCCCCAGATATGATTGTTTAATATTCCGTAGTTATGGCTTAGGAATTAAGGACCAGTGTTGGGAAGGATACTTTCAAGATGCATTCTGTTACAGAATACAGAATACAAGCCTAAAAAATAGTGGGCAATTAATTTAATAGTTGACAACTCATGACTAAAAATGATGCTCATTGTAAAATGTCATTGCACGTGAGTAAACCTAGCTACCATGTCTGTCTGTTATGCAAACTCTTGACAAATAATCAGCCTTATCCAAACCTATAAATGATGTAAGTGATGACTGGAGTCATCGGGAGGGACAGGGTGGGTTCAGGGTATGAGGGTTACTTACCACCCCCACCAAAGTTCACTGAGGTAAAGCACAATGTAAATACATGCTCATGTTTCATTGTAAAGGACAGGATACACAAATATTACTGGTGAGTGACGTTAGGTTGGTATTCCCCTCTGGCTCCATCTCCACTTTATTGTCCTTTTTGTCAACTTTTCAAATTTGAAAGAAATGAGAGCAATGATGATAGTATTGCAAAATAAGCCCAGTTTTCTTGTTAATGGGCGGTTGTTTAAGGGCCCAGGAATGTGGAAATAACCTCATCATCGACAACTAACATGAGAAATCCTGGGGGAGGTCTGGGATGGGAAGTCTGGGTCTGAGAAGCAGTAATAAGTCAGTGTCAGAGAGGCTCAGGGAGGGTTCCTGCAGCCTGTCCCAGAAACGGTCCTGCTAGTACTGAGACGCTGAGACTTTCACACAAACCTACAGAAACCACTGGCTCTCCGTTTGGGCGTGGGTGTGATAGCTAGATCCCAACAAAATGGGAAATTATAGTGTGACAGCAGCATAATATCAGTCACACAGCACATAGGATACAATATACATACATACAATACGCATGAAATATACATACACATACTATACATGAAATAATAGCAGGATAGAATACAAGAACAAATATTTGAATATGTACAAGTTGGGAATACAAAAATGTGCAACTGCTTATCCTTAATAGGGATTGCTGCATTCTTAGTAAAAAAATAAAAACATGTTCCTTACTCACCGGGGTCCTGACCTCTTAATTTGACTTTAAACCCAGGAATGCTAACCGCCATTTTCTTCTCATTTAGCACAAAGAAGCCACACAAACATGCAGAGATTACATGAAGAGTTAATTTATTCCAGCTGAATTTGCCCTGCTTTTTTCGGTTTTTACTTTTACTTTTAATTACGGGGCTATTCAGACAGTGTTTTAATTATCTGTAACCCACAAATTACAGCTTTAACACATGGCTGTGCTCTCGTGTTGTTTACTTCTTGCGTGTCCAAGAAGATTTGGAGTAGGAGCTCATCATTTTTCTTAGGTGCATTACTAGTGTGTGGATGTAGCCTTAGTTTGCAATTTCATTTTGTCTGCCCAGTTAAAAAGTTAAAAGTCAAATTTGCTTTCATTTTTCCTAATATTATATCCTAGATGCACCGAAAATGATCTGACAGTAGAGTTTCTATTTTAATTTGGCAAGGAATCAAGCATTTTAAACTTGAAAATGTGATTTTAAAGTTTGTCCTTCACACAGAAACTGAAAATGAAACGACAAAGATGTGATTTTTAAATTGGCAGTCACCGACTTTATCTTTATTTATTATTTACCAGAACCATACGACTACGATGATCCTAGTCCCATTGAAAATCGGTTAAGATCATCTTAGCAAAGGATGCTTTTGTGAAACAATGCCCATGTCCGACAAATTAAAAGGATATTTTATTCATGTTTGGGATAAGGGGTGGTACAGTATCACAGTATGTTAATGTATACAGTCTATTAAGCCTGAGTCCTTTAAATTAGAAAGCCCCAGCTAGCCAGTGGCTTGTTAAAATGACCAGCAATACATATGCAATAATATTAATGTTCCTTAATACGTGAAAGTGCTTGATATTGACGTTTTTGAGTAAATCCCCAAATCTTAGAGAAGCATTTTTGAAAGAGAATCCCATTAGTTTTCAACAGTGTGTTGTCTTGTTGTGACTGCTGAAGGGGCAGAAGTGGCTTTCCTTTAGATAGAGACTGGGTGTTAGAATTCAGAGCATCCAGGACTAATACTCTCAGCTATTAATCACCAAACTGGCAACGAGAAATGGTTATGTGCTAAACTAGCAGTATCAGTTGGGGGAGGGGGGGGAGAGTGTGAAACATGGCTTACACAGACCTGTTGAAACAATACCAGTTTATAAGAAAATGCATGGCTGGTATTAATATTAATACCAGCAATACAAATTACACCAATCAAGAGAGCAGTGAGTGAATGAAACAGTAAAGTCACAGGCTTTATAACCCAAACAATAAAAGTCATATCTGAAGTCTCTTTTATATAGACCTTAGTGGTCCCCTAATACTGTATCTGAAGTCTCTTTTATATAGACCTTAGTGGTCCCCTAACACTGTATCTGAAGTCTCTTTTATATAGACCTTAGTGGTCCCTAATACTGTATCTGAAGTCCCTTTTAAAAAGACCTTAGTGGTCCCTAATACTGTATCTGAAGTCTCTTTTATATAGACCTTAGTGGTCCCCTAAAACTGTATCTGAAGTCTCTTTCCCAAAATTGCAAAAATGCAGAATTCCAGCCACTAGAGCCAGTCCCACAATGAGCTTTCCTTGGTATGTTCCATTTCTGTCTGTAGCTATTGTGGAAGGGGGGGGGACAAGGTGGCGGCTAGGGGTGTGGCTTGACCAACTGCCACTTTGCTCATTTGAAAAGCAAAAAGGCAAAGCAGGCAAAGCAGAGAAAGGGGAGGTAACGTTTCCCCTTATGACCTCATAAGGGGAAAGATTCCAGATCGGCCCATCTGAGCTTTCATTTTCTCAAAGGCAGAGCAGGGTACCCAGGGCTCGGTTTACATCTATCACCATTTCTAGCCACTGGGGGACCATAGGCAGGCTGGGGGAACTCATAGTCCTGTTAAAAAAACTCATAAAGTGAAATATTCATGCAAAGGGACCTTTAACTATTGATGTGAACTAAATATTACTAAAAGAAACAGTAAATAAACACCAAATAAGTACAGCTATGACTTATTCCTCAGTGTAATCACTGTTACTGTTTTTGTTCAAGGGCGTGGAGCGTCAAAGGCATTTTTAGCACCAGATGCAGATGTAGAAGCTCACATGGATACTATTGTGCATGGTTATAAAAGCCAAGGGGGGATTATGGGAGTCAGACAGAACACCACCTGATTTGTCCAATCATTTATCTGTATGACGTAATCATGCCCTATCAAGAATTTTTCCGTAGAAAAACAGATAATGTTCTGGCAGAAAATTCCCTTTTCCGTTGAGTTTACAGACATTTCTGTTAATCCCCCCCAAAAAAACACATATATATATATATATAAATATACAGTATATATATATATATATTTTCTAAATTTATAGTATATCCAATGTATTGTTAACAGACATTTCTTTCAATCCAAAAATCTAAGTACGAAAAAAACACCTGTAAAAGAACAATACACAAAAATCTTTCACTTTAACACAGTATATTATCCCGTAGTTCCACGCACTTTTCTAAAAGTGTACCTTCAAAAATGTTTTGACACTTTGAGACATTTGCTATCTCTGCCTACAGAGACCTAAATTACATGCACGTCTTTTAAGATCACTGTAATCAATGTATTATCTCAGTCTAATGCATCAAAATCTTAACAATTTGCTATCTAATAATAGTAAATGTTGAAAAGTGATGTGAAAAAGTACAGAACCCCAGAGGGGACATGACATTATAAAAACAGCTTGGAAGACCGTGATAAGCACTACTTCAACAAACGGTGGCGTATTCCTTTAACTCCCACTCCCTCCCGCTCACCAGGTGCCACATATCGCGTGGGCGTGCAGCTCACTGCTTAGCCAAGTGCTTATTGATGACTAAAGATTGGAGAGAGCAAATTCTGTGCACGACTCCGTCCGCGGGTCAACACTTGAGAGCGCACAGGCCCAGACCCAGAATCAGATTTGACCATGTACGTTGTATTCTGAGTCTGCTCTCTCCGTTTTCCCCAGCTGTTTTGGGATTTGAGATTGCGGAAGAGGTCACTTTTGATGAGCAAGCTGCATTCAGGACACACCCGCATGGGTGCAGGGGATATGCAAAGGTCAATGGTACTGTGGTATGGGTCTATGGGGTCGGAATGGGTGTGGATTGTAGATATATATGTCTATGGTGTGGCTGAGGGGCCACAGTATATGCCATATACAATATACATAAAGGCAGTGTCTCATATTTGCATACCTCAGTACACTGCAAATGTGCACTGACCACTTCCTGCTGTAGCGCCCACTTTTGATGATTAGTGTTGTCCCAAAAGGAAATGTTAAAACACTTACCGGAAATGACAAGCGTGACGAACATGTGAATAAATTAATCCCTGCTTTTATTTACAAAAACAATTTCTGGACGTGCATTCACCCCTTCCTTCCCAGCACGTGGAAACTACGTCGCCTCCGACGTCTCCAACGCCAACGCAGGATCCTCCTACTATTTGGCTGAAAATGAGCAACGTTATTGTTTTTTTTGCACAAACTGCATGAATCGCCCGCCATTTTTTCAAACTTTGTAAAACTTGCCGACGTCCGTGGTCCTCCGAGTCCTTCCAGTGCACCGACATTTTGCATTATCTACACTATATACTTAAAAAGAAGTGTTTCAAGTGTGCAAGTAGGCAGTTTGAGACACAGCCAAACATTCTAAATGGCCCCAAGTTGATTTCCTGTTGCATGGCATGTGAATGAAATCACATGACAGGAAGTTAACAAGGAGCCCAGCTGTTGCCTAGTGATGGAAGTCCATTCTATATCAATATGGTATGACATATTCCTATCAAATTTGACTTAGAAGGGTTATTCTTGTGTATGTGTGATATATGTGTTTGTTGTGTTATGGTTGTCTTGCTACTGGATGCCTAAAGTTTATTTTGGGATGAATAAAGAATCTATCTATCTATCTATCTATCTATCTATATATCTATCTATCTATCTATCTATCTATCTATCTATCTCTCTATCTATCTATCTATCTGTCTATCTATATATCTGTCTATCTGTTATCTATCTAATATCGTCTATCTATCTATTCTATCTATCTACTATCTATCTATCGTCTATCTATATATCTGTCTATCTGTCTATCTATATATATGTATCTCTATCTATCTATCTATCTGTCTATCTATATATCTGTATCTGTCTATCTATTATCTATCTGTCTATTCTATCTATCTTCTATCTATCTATCTATCTATCTTCATCTATCTATCATATATATTATCTATCTGTCTCTCTATTATCTATCTATCTTATCTATCTATCATCTATCTATTATCTATCTATCTATCTATATGTATCTATCTATCTATCTATCTATCTATCTATCTATCTATATCTGTCTATCTTCTATCTGTCTGTCTATCTATCTATCTATCTATATATTATCTATCTATCTATCTATTCTGTCTATATCTATATCTATCGATCTATCTATCTATCTAGCTATCTGTCTATCTGTAATCGATCTATTATCTATCTATCTATCTATCTATCTATCTGTCTATCTGTCGTATCTGTTATTTTATATATCTATCTATCTATCTATCTATCTATCTATCTATCTATCTATCTACTTTGTTCACTGAGCATTTACTGTTGCTGACAACTTCTCCCTCTTGTGTTTAGTTTGTGTTACAGCAGCAGAAGCAGAGAGTTTTTGTTTTTTGTTTTTTCAATTCATTTTGTATTGAAGAATCCAGGCATACATCAGAAAAGAACATCTTCTGTACATCTTAAAAGTCTGCGTTCTAAAAGGGCCAGGGGGTTACTGTGGTATCCTAACTGTAATATCTCAATTACTTACTTATGAAGAATACTAGTTCATTTCCCTTATCCTGTATTCAAAGTTAGCTGCTAATACGGAATGTCCCAGAAGGAGGCGCTATTACATTAAGTTCTGAATGTGAGGCTGACAGGATGTTGTCGGTAGGTGCAGGAGAGACCGAAGAAGTTGTTGCTAGCTGTAGACATGTTAAAAAGTAGCTTCGTAAACTGCAATGATGTTATGCCTGTTTGTTTGCATTAAACATTCGAAGGATTTTGGATGTTGTGGACATCAAGTTCTTCCTTACAAGATATAACAGTTACTAAAGGAAAAGAAAAAACAAAACAAGCAAAACACTTCATGCAAGTATTTTGTAAAGCTTACAGAGGTCACATGATCTAACAGCTTTTTGGTTTGTACAGGTAGAAATGGAAGCAGTGTCTTGTCGTATTGTTTAATTTTAGCAGCCAGCTCAAAAAAGCTGGGCTTCTTTTTCAAAAACTTTGATTTATGTCAATAAAATCTGGTTAAAATAATAATTCGATTTATCACGGAAGACGAGAGGTGCATTTATCTGACCCTGACATGTCACGTGTTCTGTTTTGTTATTTCAAAATAAAAGAAAAGAATAATGTTATGGGCACACTTTGTTTAAGTTATGGGAACTATTACACCAGTAGGCTGAACAAAAAATCAAATCAGGGCAGCAAATATTAGACACTGTGAACTAAACCCTGAATTAACCTTCCTGGCTATATTATATCCTGTGATACATTTTTCCAAAATGAAAGTCTTGATAAGAATCCAACATATTATTAGCCGATATAAATCAGTCTGTTTGTTTAACATTAAAACATGATTTATAAAATCATGCCGACAATTATCATTTTTATAGCTTAGTAATCTATGTAAAAAATGTATATATGTATATAAGGATTTAGGCTGCCGTTCACATTACTGTAAGCCCAGTTTAATATGCTTTAATAAATTTCATTTTATAGAATATATGTAGTAAGGGGGTCCCTGATCCGTCTCTCTCTGAGTTACGGGGGCCTTTTTTTT
>NW_022605579.1:1252802-1258817 GCF_008692095.1 Etheostoma spectabile | reverse complement strand
TTTTTTTTTAGATGTATTTGACAGTACCTTAATTAACATTGTCGATTTGACATTGAAGATTACAGTCAACAATACAAATATAAAAAGTAATAAAACAGATAAAACTCTTCACATCCCGTTGATAAATACAGTGTACAAATGTAATACAGACATCAGGAAAAAAATAAATAATAATAATAATAATAATAATGATACTACACATTGACACAATAGAGACACAAGTGGCAGCACGGTTGGGTTGAGTGAACATGCATATTGTTATTAATGCTGACACGTCTGATGTGTTATGAATCAGTTTTTCAGATGTTTTTTGAACAGAGGGTATGTGGTGAGTTCTCTGTTGGCTTCAAAGTTCTTGAAGACCCCTGCTTCACAGCAAATATTACAATTAAATTGATTAAAATAGGAAGGAAAATACACACTTCTAAGCTTTTGGCCCCAGAATGCACATTTTTCTGAGTTTGCTAATTAATAAAACCAACTAAACCTTATCATTAAGCTATTTTGACGTACATTTGTCTAATCTTGCAGTCTCTTTAAAGTGCTCTTATTATTATCATTATTATTGGTTTTTTTCCTCTTCCTATATTGTGTTATATATCTTTTTTGTGCATGTTATAGATACCCAGACTTACCATCTCCAACAGAAAACACTGTCCACTGACTGTTCCAAACAGCTCTATTGGACTCCAACCTTTACTTCCGTTACAAACGTGCATCACTTTGTAACACACTCTGCTTCTGACTGGCTAGTAGTCCTAATGTGCGACTCCCAACTGTAGCAGTAAGAGTGTGGCTCATAATTTCCGGCGCTCTGTTGGCCAATCGGCTCATCGGGACCCGGTTATGAAAGCCGCTGGGGGGCCCACCCACTGCCTTTCCTGCTCCTAGTCTGCTGGGCTTCAGATTTCCGGCTGGCGGGTCCATCTCTTCCCCTCGCAGAGGGAAAAACAGCAACGGAGAACGAGTGAGATCCCTGCTTTTTTGTGCATGTTATAGATACCCAGACTTACCATCTCCAACAGAAAACACTGTCCACTGACTGTTCTATTGGAGTCCAACCTTTACTTCCGTTACAAACGTGCATCACTTTGTAACACACTCTGCGGCTGGCGGGTCCATCTGTTCCCCTCGCAGAGGGAAAAACAGCAACGGAGAACGAGTGAGATCCCTGCTGCCGGTGTGGGTTGCATGCCCGCAGCTTCCTCCTGCTGGGTTCTAGCCACCGCCGGAGAATGGGGTTAGCCGCCTAGCAGCGACCCTCAGCTGCTGCTTTGCCTATAAGACTGCTGTTGTGTCCTAAAATTCGGAGTATTCTATCAATTTCCACCAGTCGCTGCCGCCTGTTCAATTCCCACAGCCACTGGGCCAATGTGTGCGCCACCTGTTACAACCCATGTGAACCATTGTTTTAACCGGGTGAATGTAGCGGAAGGGTTTGACTCCCCTTAATTTCTTTAGTTAAATTATTTCTTTTCCCTTTTTGTTATTTTGTTTTCAGTTTAGTTAAAAGTTATATTTCGGTTGGTTTTCTTTTCATCGGTGAGTCTTTTTCCATTTAAAAATCGGAGTTTCTCTGGTTAGGTTCCTATTGGGTTCTATATGTAATTAGTATATATTTTTTGTTTATTGCCGAGTGTTTCTTTTAAATTTAGTCTTGTTTTGCACTGCTTCTTGGAACCACTGTGGCTCTGGCAGTTCCTATTTATATTATCTATCTTGTGTTGAGTTTGTTCTTTTCATCATAACCGTATGTATTGATTTTGCTGGTTTTTTTTGTAGAGACAACACTGCTAATTGTGTGTGTGTTCTCTTTTTGTTCCCGTTTTAGTTGCTGAGCGCCGAAGGTGGGGGTGTTGGTGTCCGGGTGGTGGCATCCCCTTCCTGTGTGTTGTGCCTCCCTGTTTTCATTTGTTGTGTTCACGTGCGACTTTCCCTGGGATCTCTCACTGCCCTCGTACTTCCTCGCCCTCCCCCTCATATTGATATAGATATTTTTCTTTCTTTTTTTGCTACGAATCGGTTTTTAAAACTGTTTTTTTTTAAACTGGCTGAAATAAAATGTGTTCCTTTAAAAGTTGAACCTCGTCTCTGGCTGTATTGTGTACTTACCTGTGTGACCTTAAATATTTCCCTAGCTTTGTAATTAGGACTAAAGTCATTCCTTAGTTATTAAAATCATTCTCTGGGCAAAATTCCCAGGGTGGTGTTGTCGATGTCCGCACTCAGTCTCCGTCCTCGCTCCACTCACGCCTCCTCACAACAAAGATGGAACAGAAGAAGCGTGACATCTATACGTCCGTGTGACGCTTCCATTCCTATTGGTGACATCAAGCAAGTTCAACGTGCACGCAAAGCATTCTGGGAAGCCGAAAAAATGCTGCGCTTCCGAATGCCAGTGAGCCGTTGAACACGATGCAACCATCCAGTAGGAGAAGACGGAAATCTTTCAAACTGACCTTTGAATTGTAGAGATTCAGCAACTGCACGGCCTATTTCTCCCTTAAAATGTTTTCAGAAACACGTTTCAGTGAACTATTTTCAAATATGACATTGCATTTAGTCAGACCCACGTGACATGTTCGTCCAATCAGCTGCAAGTCAGGGGCGCGGCGCATCAACCACGGATGGATAACGTCACCACAAAAACTGATCAGCACCGTCACTCTGTAGCTAAAACAGAGAGCTCAACACACAGGGTGAAAAGAGGAGCTGCAGCAATGTGCAGTACAACAAAAATATGGTGTTTTTTAAAAATTAAACCCCATAAACCTATTCAGATATAACCTCTAAATGCAATTATGAAGCTGAAAATGAGCAGAGTATGAGCACTTTAAGATGCAAGAAAAGCTTACGTCAGTAAAAAGATATCACCGGCCCCTGGTGGGTGTGTGTGTATGTGTGCATGTGTTTGTTTGGTTTATATTTTGGGTGTTTTTTATCCTTTTTTTCTGACAGTGTAAAAAAACCCACATATATATATTTTGTGCTTTAGTAATCCATTCATTATCCTCGAGTCATGTGAGTTAGTAGTTCCCACATTTCATATTAGGATTCCCAAAGAAAGACAAGAGCACTTGTATTATTTGTAAAATACATTTAATCCCTTTATATTTGGGCAAACAATAGTCTGTGACAGCGGAGAGGGGGGGGGGGGGGGGTCGAGATTCAGTGGGCAGGGGGTCCTGAGTGGCAGTTCCCAAATGAAAGAGGGATCAACGTGGCCAGTGGGTTCTGTCAGAGGAACACAGCTAGTTCTCTCACCGTTGGGGAACACTGGACCGATGAGTGACCTATCCATATCTCCCCCCCCCCCTCCCCCCGCCTCTGTCCAGACTCCTTTAACGACGTACCAAACACAGATATCACAATACAAGGAGAAAAAAGGCATACATTGTCTATCTACAGCCTTCATGATTTTCGTTAGTACGTCAGAGCTGTAAATATCACAAGACACTTTGACTGTTTTACTTGGTTTAAGTAGACCTTAACAAGCTAAGGTGTTTAGTCGGATGACAAAAGCTGCGATGATATGAAAGGGGATGCAAGATATGATTTCATTTGAGTGTTTATGATGCATGAAACAGTTGTGTGTTAGTGTCTAGCAGGGTCTAATAGCAACAGACTTAAAAAGATAGTTTCCAAGCCTCCGTGGTGGAGTAAAACGACACAGGTGGGAGCTTTCTGATTGGCTGACCTCGAGCAGGCAGTTAAGACCGATTTGTGGTCAACTAGGTGCTGCCCTAGACCAATACATATATTACCACTGCAATCAGCCAGACAGTCCAAAAACACTAAAAGACACAAAATCACAACCACCAGTACAAATCTAATGCAGTCTACTACGACCCTGGCATGGATTTGTGAAACTGACACATATGGGAGTCGGTTATAATTACAAGATGCCACACGCTGGGGTTTAAAGGGGAACTACGTGCTGCAATTATTTCTTCTCTGGATGTTTGGACTTCCAGGAGCCTCTGCTGGTTGCCTGGCAACCTCAAAGCGACAACACTAAGGCTGGGTATTGCCATGGATTTACCCAAGTGGATTTGAGTCCTTCTCTGAAATTTCAGTTACAATACCAATTTAGCTTGGATATAAAAGAGATTATCAGATGCTGTACATTACAAGCAAAGAGCAAACCTCAACTATTTATAATAATTATATTGAATTATTGTTAGGTTAATAATTGACCCCCAAAACGTTGGTGGCGGGTTATACATCCATGGTGAAAAGGCATGTATTAAAAGATTGATTTCGGGATTTTAATAATATCAGATCCATTAAACAAAGTTTTTTTAAATTGGAATATTGGTTATTAGAACCCCACCCCCTAAACAAGACTCCACAACTCTTCAATCTCCTTCAATCATTGCTAGTTTTTCAGGGATTTATTTATATTTATTTTCCTGGCAGGAATGGGCCTCCATACATGATGTAGCACTGGTGCTAATGAGATTGTGTCCACCCGTGTTCTGTATGTGCTCAAACTGTTTTTGGTGGTGCATACAGAGCCAAACCAACGGCATAGCAACGTAAGCGGGAGGGCGAACAGCCTGGTGCGAACCACTGGCTGATTCAGCCCCGCATCGGGGACGGTTACCACAGCAACGGTGTCGACCAGGGAGGTTAGTGGGGTGTGAAGCCTGAGGGAGAGTGCATTAATGACACAATCAGGTCGGATAAGGCAGGACTAGACTCAACCAGACAAGGCAACGCCAGACTGATCCAGAACACCAAAGCGAGGCTTTCTGCTGCGGCTACGGCTACGGGCTGGACTCGCACCACGCGTTTCCTCTACGAACAAGCAGACAATCAGTTTCCTGCACAGCTGAGCAACCGTGGGACAGCTGGCTGAAGTTAAGTGGACGGTTAACAAGTTCAGAAAAAGCACACCATCAATACTATGGATGCAACAGGAGTGTCAGTCACACAGAGATCAGCCAAGTCTAAGCGCTTTGGGTCATACTTCAATTTGAGCCCTCAGATTTGGGAGAAATAGGAGACATTTGTGTGTGTTTTAGATGAATATAAAGTGGTTTCTAACACCATTACTTATTTCTAGGGCTGCAACTGTTGACTATTTTCTTAACTAGTTGTCAGGTCTTTGAAGTGGTGAAAAATGTTGTTTCCTGAAATCCTCAAATCTCTTGTTTTGTCCTCAACTCAAAGATGTTCAGTTTACTGTCACGGAGAGAAGAAACTAGTACATATTCACTTTCAAGGCGCTGCAATCAAAGAACTTTGACTTTTTTCATGAAAGAAAGACTCAAAACGAGGAATCAGTTTTCAAGAAAAGTTGGGGATTAATTTGACAGTTGACAATTAATTGATTAATCATTGCGGCTGTCCTGAATTCAACATTACGCAACTTCATTTTTGTCTGAAGAAATCTAAAGCACACTACTGAGGGGAAACGGCTTCCTGAAATATGTTTTGTACAACTGAGCACTCAGACAGCGTCGGAGACACGATGAACAACAAACCAACACACAACGCCATAGGGGCCAAGATGACAGACATCAGGTCACTTGGACTTTGGTTCCAGCTTCCAAGATTAACTGAGATTCCTTTTGTTAGACAGTCGGGGACAGTCAGTCGTCCCACACTAGTGTGGATGAAAACCGAGACAACGGTCTGTAGGTTAGGGGACGCCATCATCTGGTTCAGTCTAGAGCAAAGACAGACAAGCAGAGAGTGCAGGAAGAATACAGGAGAAAGACCTACTGTAATACAATTTCCATGCTTAGGCAATCATAAAGCACTGTTAATATATATATTTATATACAGTTTATACATCAAACAGTGAAAAAAAAAAATACATGTTCATAGGCAAGGGGAGCAGTAAAACAACTAACGCGTCACTAAAGGATTAGAGCACCAACTTGTGAATGGCATTCATGTGTGACCGTGTGATATAATATCTACATATCAGGTTAGGATAGCACGGGTCGAATATGCATAACAGCATCTGTGACTAACAAAACAAGAGAATTGACAGTTGTAATATAT
>NW_022605579.1:1244367-1252792 GCF_008692095.1 Etheostoma spectabile | reverse complement strand
ATATATAAAAAAAAAAAAGCTCAATGGAGGATGGTTTTTACGTTTGTCTTCTCAAAGAGCTGACTAAATCCAGCAAGCAATATATGTGACGTGTTCCTGCTTATAAAAGAAAAGGAAAAAAGAAAGAGACAGAGACGTCGTCCTTCCTTCATTTGGCGAGCGTCGCTTTAGTACACCGGGCTGTTGCGGATCCCGCAGCACAACACCATGCTGAAGATCATCTCGAAGATCTGGGAGGAAGTGCACAAACACGAGTTAGTAGAGCATGATGACTTAGACAGAAGCATTTCATCAACTCTCAACGGAGGAGACAGCTAAGCAGGCAGTACAGTTTGACCTGCATATCTTATTGTACGGGGCCGTCCCAACTCTGAAGTTCCTGTCCTCCTCAAGGTGGATTCAAACTAGAGCCCGACTGGTAAAGGATTTTTAAGGCCGATTACCAACACGAATATTTGATTATTTAAAAATCTGATATGCCGAGGGAAGTTTGGGGGCCCCTACTGGAGCTGCTGCCCCCGCGACCCGATACCGGATAAACGGATGAAGATGGATGGATGGATGCCGATTTATGCTTTTTTTTTTTTTATTCAAAAATGCATTACAAAACATACAACTGATTTCCATAACATTAGATATTTGTAGTTATTTATGAGTTCTTACTAAGATAATATGATATTAAATTAGTTTAATTGTCACAACAGAACAGAGGAACATCAAAATATATTAAAGTTCAGGCAGATAAAATGTAGAAAAGTTCAAACTTAAGATATGAAACTTAAAGTCCTTTAAACAAAAACACATTAACAAAAACAATAATCAATTTCGCCAACTAACAAACTATGCCAACACTCATAACATGATTGACAGTCCGTTATTATTTTTAAAACATTCATTCATCAGAGTCATTTATCTGTCATTATAAAGGATTCTGATGAATGAATATATATATATATATATTTTTAATATATATTTAGATTTATATAAAAATCAGCCATTATAAATGCGGATACCAATCGATCAGGAAATGCCTAATACGGCCGATAATGTCGGCCCCATATATCGGTCGGGCTCTAATTTAAACTGAAGCTTTAAAGTAAACTAAGATATTGCAGGCGCCTGAACACAGATGCTAGGTCAGCCTCTCTCTCTCTCTCTCTCTCTCTCTCTCTCTCTCTCTCTCTCTCTCTCTCTCTCTCTCTCTCTCTCTCTCTCTCTCTCAAAAAAAAAAAAAAAGGTAATATGGAATAGGGTATTTTACAATCACTTTGAATGCACCACAAGGTTTACCGGTTAGAATTTCCACCACAATTACATTATATTCTTATCCTCGATAAAAAAATGGGATGTCACAGAGGCAGCAGAGGTATTCAGTCTGCATTCCAATCAGCAGGAGAAGGTCCAGAGGAATAGTTTGACATTTTAGTATGGGCGGGAATCACGGGAATTACGATACACAATACACAGCTCACAATACCGATAATATCATGTTAATCTGCGATGATCAAAACATAACTATGAATGCCCGTGAAAAGGTTAAGTGCAGATGCTCTCTATCTTTTTCACTGCGAGTCCAAACTGTTAGAACACAGCCCAATTGTGCAGCACAAGTTTTTCAGCCTGTAAATTAAAATGAGTTCGTCCTATAGAGCAACTCTTGGACTAAATAATAATAATATAAATAATAAGCATTTATTTGTATTTATCTGGTCCAGTTTAATATGCTTCTCAATTGTATACAGTGTATACTTGTAGTAGGGGGTCCCTAATCGGTCTGTCTTTTAGCTAAGGGGTCCCTTTCACTCTAACAATCCTGCCGTAGAAGAACCACTTGGCGTGAGGCTAAGTGTTTTTTAGCAGGCTATGGAAGTCAGTAAACATTGAGAGATGGACTAACACATTGCTGCTTTCTGATCTTTTTGTGAGATTGGATAACAAAAGTAAAGATTTCGAATAACACGAGTCCCATCCTTTAATCCAGACACATAACATCAAATGTCAAAAAGACACAGGACCCACTTAGGAATTTAAAACAGGAACATGAAGTAAGTACTACAATTTGCAAAATGAATGAAAAAAATGACCACCGTGTTATTGAAAGGTTTGGTGTGTGTGATGTTCTCACCATAATAACTGCAACCACCAGAGCGGCGATACCAATCAGGTAGATCTTGTCTGTGAACAGGTCATCGATCCTCTCATGGCAATTCTGCAA
Organism: Etheostoma spectabile; assembly: GCF_008692095.1. NCBI lineage: Eukaryota > Metazoa > Chordata > Actinopteri > Perciformes > Percidae > Etheostoma > Etheostoma spectabile. Next base: position 1,250,577 of record NW_022605579.1, on the reverse strand, counting down.
AGGAAACCCATCAGAACATATAATTTATATCTGGCACATTTTACTTCGGCTTATTAGTATTTAAGTAGTATTCTACTGTACAGCTGTAGTAGTGACTAGTTGGGCTGTTTCTAATTCAGGGCTGGATTCAGAGATTGAGACAGGCACATGTAAGGAGTTGTTTACATGGACAACTGACCAATCACTAAGCCCCGCTCTCCTTACTATTACTGTTGCTAAGCCTGTCAAGATTTGCAATCTCACACGGGATATAAGCAGTTTACAATCACGAAGGAGGCATGACATTTTTTCTCCTGTTTTTTTAATGTTGTTTGTACGGCATTCCAGTTTGCATGAATTGTGCAGTGTGTTCGAAAAGTGGGGGACATTAGAGAGCAGAGAAGGGTTACTATAGTACCAGAGACCTGGGGCACGATCAATCTCAAAACCGTTAAGCTACGGTTTCCTGGTTGAACAACATGTTTCTTTGGATCGGTGTGCAACGTCTTTGAGATTTGGTGGGTGTCTCTTGTTTATTTGCTGTGTCACAGGAGATACCCAATCAGCAAAGACGTGTCTGTAAACTCGTGGTTATACTAACGGACTAAAAATTTAGTACTTACTTTATATTTACTATCAACCATGACTACATTCTAACCTAACCTTCACCTTCAAGTGTTTTATTGCCTTAACTAAAACCAAATTGTAATAATTACTTACAGTGCTCATATTATGCTTTTTCAGTTTCTTTTAGTTGGTTATTTATCTTTTTTTTGTTATAATGTTCGCCTAGCTGCTAGCGTGGCACTCCATCATGCTCAGCTTCTGACTGGCTAGTAGTCCGTACCTAGCTACTGCGCATGTGCAACTCCCAACAACGATGGAACAGAAGTGAGATGTCTCACTCTGTAGCTAAAACAGAGAGCTCAAAACACAGGGTGAAAAGAGGAGCTGAAGCAATGTGCAGTACAACAGAAATATGGTGTTTTTTTTTTACTAATTAAACCACATAAACCTATTCTGGTACAACCTCTAAATACAATTGTGAAACTGAAAATGAGCATAATATGAGCACTTTAAAATGGAAGAACACTGTGAATGAGAGGGAGATGAAGCAAAAGTTTGAAAATGGTGTTCCTTCCAGTGGAGCTCAGACCTCTTTGCAATGCGTCTTGTTATTCCTCTTAAACTGACAGAAGAAGACTCCTCAGGATATCACACTAAGCCATAGAACCCACACATCATTAGTTAGGATTAGAGTGCATCTTTGGGACCGCACTTAATGGTCAATCAGTGAGGCCTCTTGACAAGCCACAGCCCCCCAATGTTCAATTCAAAAACGCTGAGGATATATAGAATAATTTGATATATATATATATATATATATATATGAGCAAAAGTACTAATACCACACTGTGGAAATACTCTTATTTCCGGCATTGAAAAGTTTACTTAAGTAAAAGTATGCACTGTAAGTATCATCAGGAAAATGTACTTTAAGTGTTAAAGTACTCAAGGCAGAAAAACCCTGACATTTTAGAAAGTGTAAAGGATCCAAACAGTTGTGTGTTTAATGGTCTAATCATTTCTGCTGGACTTGTAGGCCGTTATATTGTCGAGTAGTTTAATTTGTAACAAAACATCAGATTTGATAAACTACATGGATTTTGTGTGCAAAAATCCTAATGTGTAAAGTAACTAGTAACACACACACACACACACACACAACTATTCAATATTTAAACATTTTAACAGATATTATTATTTTATTATTATTCCTTCACAGTAGCCTACAAGACCCTTTGCATAACAATTCTACCCATAGTCAAAAAAGTACAATCTTTTAAATCTATCCATGCTTCCATCCCCTGACTTCATTGAGAGTAAAGGCCAGTGTTTCTTTTAAAGGCGTTGGCGTAACACACTGGGAAACATCAGTTACGAAAAAACAGAACAAAAGACAATCCTGGCAACCTGCGAGGCTTGGATCGGACTCGGGTCATTTCAGTAATGTCAGCGTGCTGCCAAGAAATCCAGTGAGGGCCCCCGTACAGCACAGGTCCTGAATACAGAGAACGCTCCCTGCACATGTCTCCACTAAGACTTTGCACTTAAAGGCTGACTTACTGCTTTAAATCAGAGTTTCTCAACCTTTTTCGGCCGCTGCTCCCACACACCTTTGTCACAGCAGATATTTTGACTGATCAACCGGGTCTAACTGATTGCATTAAAGAAATAGTTGTACATTATGGGTAATACGCGTTTTCACTTTTCTTGCCAAGAGTTAGATGAATTGATTGAACAGTGTCATATATGTGCTGTGAGTATGGAGCTGGAGCCAGAAGAATGCATAATACACAACTTCAGCTGTTTTTCAAATCTAATTCATAGTTAACTGGCAGTTAACCGCAAATTTATTACAATTTTTTATCTGTTATCTGACAAGTTTTTGTCAACAAGTGGTTAAGTTGTATTTGAGACTAGACGTACTCCGATGGTAACTCAGTTCATATCAACAGTACATGCAAATAATATTAGTCTTGTGGAGAGAACCATCTAGAAGAGCTCTGAAACTCAACTCACTAATCACAGGACGTGCGTGGCTTTAAAAGGAATTTGCGTTAATTCATTATTATTGCGTGACCTTTAGTCCATATCGTTAGTCGAGATTATTCAGGTGCCGCTGGAAAAACGCCAGATATCCCTAATTTTTGGCCCGGATGTCACCTTCCTTTTTTTGTGTGTTGGCGTTCTAACCTCCGGTGGATTTCTGAGGACTATGGTTAACTGCGCCTCAGATCTCTGCAGGGTAAATCCAGACAGCTAGCTAGACTATCTGTCCAATCTGCGGCACCGTGGCTCCGTCCGGCGCTTGGCACCGCCCAAGACGATTGTGATTGGTTTAAAGATAATAAACCAATAAACCAGAGCATGTTTTTCTGCCATCCCTGAACGCTGTGTGTAATAGACAGACCCTCCTCCACAGCACTGTGGAGGAAGATCTGGCAATACCAGACTACGTTAACTTGGACAACCCTAAAAAAAAAAAGTCAGAGAAAATTCCCATTCTTCTGCCATCTGTATATTGACTAACTCCAAGCGGAAAGGCTGAGAAACAACTTTGTGAGGACATTGTATTGTACAACCTTCTGTATAATGACAAATGTTAACATGGTCAGTTGTACCTTGCCTGCCTACAAAATAGTTTATCTTAAATGTAACCTACTCAAACTGTGTGTTGCTTTCATCTAGATGCAATGTGAACACAAGCTGTTGAGGCATTAGAGTGGTGATAGAATTGTCAAGATGGACGACGGCACTTACAGTTGTAGTTTCAGAGCTGGGGCAGAGATCAGTCAGGCCCAGTGAGTCTGTGATCAGTGTTAAAAAGGCCGTGCCCTGGCCTTTACCGCAGCAGCTCAGCTGAAACACAAAGACAACAGTGATCATCCCGCTCCTCCCCACAGCACTCCTTCTGTCGCTGGCTTCCTAGTGTGCTCGTCTGACAGTGAGCAGCTTCAGCATTTTAATATAGTCAGTAGCAGTCGGTTTAAAAAGCAGTACAACACTATGGTTTTCACAAGGTACAGTGAGGAAGGAGGAGTGGTTCACACAGATTTATTTGTGAATTAACATTATTGATTTCTATGGTGAATATATACACATGTAAATATGTATTTTATTTTTGCAGTGTTTGCCTATGTACGTATTAGGGCTGCTGGAACAAATTGTAAAAGTCGGATGTAATTCGAATAGTAAATAAAGCCAATACTATTCAAATGCTGAAATTACTATTTAAATATGATTTTTTCCCCCAGACTATTTCTCTAGCTGTAGGGCGCTTGGAGACAGTTCCGGTCAAACTGTCAGTGATTCCACGCCTGCACAGGTGCTTTATAGGAAACAGCATAGGGGAAATAGCATAGGGCGTGGCCTATAATTTTGTTGACTTTCATTCTGCAATTTTGATCACAATCTACTAACTTTTGAACATTTTAGAGTGTTTTCAGTACAACATTTTAAATGGTTTGGCTCCTACCTTGCACAAGTTTGTCTCTTACTGTGCCACTGGCTCTGTAAGGTCCACTAGAATAGTTGCATTGTACCCTTTTGCTCTTCAGCCTTTGGGCAGGCAGCTTTTTCTTTTAAAGCCATTACCCAGTGGAATACTATCCCGGACAATGTAAAAAGCTGTGGTTTGTTTTGGTAGCTTTAGAGCTAATCTAAAATGGCACACTGTTAGATAAACACTCCTCACTACTTTTAGTCTTACTCTTCTCTTCAGTGGGGCCGATAGTGTGTGTGTGTGTGTGTGTTAATTGGGGGGGTTGTGTTGTGTGCTGTGAATACCACTACACCCCTTGATCATGTGGTGCATATATGTGTGTGTACCTGTGATACGAAATGTAATACACTGCTATATGTTACTTGTTTTTTTACTTATTGAGCAATGTTTGATTTTTAAAATGTTTTACTTGTGTTTACTGTGGGACTGGAGATGTGTATTAGCCTAAGGTTACATTTATGTTTTAATTGCACATTGTCCCTTACAAATACAATTGAATACAAAAACAATTGAAGTTGATACACTGGTTTGCGGAAGTAATGCCAATTTAAAATTCCTGATTCAAATATTGCTTGTAACAGACTCTCTCTGAGGATCCAGACAGCAGACTAAAGCACAATCAACTGTAGAATTTTTCCCCCAAAGATGGTAACTGTATTTTGGAACAGCACCCATGTTGCTGATATTCTGTATCTGGTTGGCCATCTATGTCGCTCGCAGTGAGTAAAGATTATGTGGGCGGCCCTGTATGGGTTCGCATGCTCTTACTAGCAAAGCTCAGAGTGAAACAAACAGAATATCCTGGGTATAATATTGAATAGGGCCTTCAGTGTTTGGACCATGTGGCTTTATGAAAATAATGTGTACTGAAGTCAGAAGGATGCTGTTACTTCAATTAGTAGATATGTGTTTAATCAACAGTTGACATCTTCTGCTGGTATTCATTAAAATGCCCCTCAAAATGGTTTTGGGCTTCTCAGCCTACATATTTCAAGTGCATCTTTAAAATTTGAGTGATTTCTCCTTTTAGTAACTTTCAAAAGTTGACTGGAAAGCATAAATAGGTTTACCGAGAGGTTTGAAAGGATTAAAATAAAATAGTTCGATACTGGGTTTAGATGAAATGGTAAAACCTAAACCCTAATCTTAAAACATGTCCTTTGTTAGGTCCAAGTGCATCTTATGTTATATTTGTTATACTTTATAAACATAAACACAGGAATGCATGAATACTTTTAATAGAATTGATGATGATTTGTTTGACAGTGTGTGTTCATACCGTCTCATGGAAGACCTTGAGCACGGAGGCGGCGGCCGTTTTCTTGTCCTTGTCAGTGAGGCTTTGTGTCAAGGCCTTCTCGTACACAGAGTCGTAGTAGTTGATCATCTCCTTAGACACCTAAAACAGGAACAGACAGCTTACTGTGGGCTCCACCTCAAACTTAGCACTGACGGTGCTATCTTGCACCCAGCCCAAGTGTCTTTGTGTCAATTTCCCGTCCAGCGCCCATTTCATGAGAAAGAAAAGAGCTGAGCGAGACAGAGTGGCTGTGCTTTGTTGGTGCAGGAAACATTTGGCTGTTCCACAAACTCCCGGGCAGTTCAGTGCTTGGGTTTCGTGTTGTAAAACTTTCCTATGGCCGCAACATGGATGTATTAAGAGAACAAGCAGCAATGGAGGCAGTTGTTCTAAGTCATACAAATTGACATCTGTAATTCTCGGCTACCATCTTTGTTTGGATTAGGAAATGCAATCGCAATGTGGAAAAAACAGCAGCAAGTGTTGTTAAATAACCTTCAGGGTTTTTCAAAGATTGCTGGTTATTACTATTTTTTTTAGACAGATGCTTGGCTCTGCAATGGTAATACATGAGAGGTAAAAACTGAGGCTGGAGTAGCCATGCATATTAAGGTAGCAGGCTGATCCACATTTTCCCAACATGGATTCTCAAGGTCTGCTTCCATTGTTCTGCTACTAAGGCATATAAACAAAACAGCACAGTCATTCAGGCTTAAGTCTGTAAATCTAAAGTGCAGGCAAAATAAACCAGAATATCTGAAAAAAACCTTGAACAAATAGATCCTGACTTCCTGAGGCATTTGTTGGATAATATGTAATGACCTGCAAATACCCTGTAGTAGGGTTGGGCATCGTTTGGATTTTA
>NW_022605579.1:1236018-1244357 GCF_008692095.1 Etheostoma spectabile | reverse complement strand
TTCCAATTCCGATTCTTCCTTTCAATTCCAGTTCTTATTGATTCTTGATTATGATTCTTTGAGTTGTGGAGTAAGAAGACAGTTTTATTTTGATTCAATGGTGGTTTCCAGTTTTACGGGGCTTTTTCAACGTAAAATAAAGCTACACTAGCATGCTGCTTACTGTGCTCCATGGCTGCAACACAACAAGCATTTGGTTGCTTTAGAATCCAAAACTTGCACATATTAAACTGGGAAGCAATGATTAGATTTGAAACCAAATCCTCTAAACCAGGGGTCTTCAACGTTTTCCAGGCCAAGGACCCCCAAACTGATGGCGAGATGGAGCGGGGACCCCCTAATTATATATATTGTAAACATTGTGTATATCAAACTGGTCCTATAGTGCCATGGTGCATTGATGAGGAGAATACATCTTCTGCCTCCATTATCTGTTTACTACAGTTGTTGAATTCATGTTAATGTGTATTTAAAGACATTCAATTAGTGGAAAAAAATTGCAGGGGGGGGGGGGGGGGGGGGGGGGGAGAATATAAAAAAAAAAGTTCTATCAACCAAAACTTTCGCGACCCCAGCAGTACCTCCGCGGACCCCCTAGGGGTCGCGGACCCCCTGTTGAAGACCCCTGCTCTAGACGATTCCAATTAAGAAACAACTGTACTGGAATCGTAATTTTTGAAACAATTCCAAGTAGGAATCAGTACTTGATGCCCGACCCTACCCTGTAGAGATGTTTACTGACTTTTGGACTTAATGTTGCATAGATACTGATATATTGATACATGGAAGTGTAGGTTTGCAGTCTTACTGTGTCTTTGTGCATGAAGCCCCAGATTCCAGCTGCAACTTCACAGGCGAACAGGATGACCAGGCAGGCGAAGAACTGCAGGACAGAATGGAAACCTCAGAACACTGTTTTATTTATATAAGTGATTATTAGTCAGACTATATATTTTTTAGTATTAATTCAATCACTTTCTCATATACACATTCATAGCAACAAAAATGACAAGGGGGGATACAGATAAAAAAATATATACATGATAATAAAGAGGCATGGTTTACGTCATAGGCTGTGTACTTGTGTTATTACATTATCTGGGTCACATGACAGTGATATAACCAAAAGATTTAAAACTTTTATTTTCAAAAAGTAAGCAAAGTTTGGGATTTCTCTACTCACAGTTCCCAGTAGACACTGGGACTCTTGAATGGCACCATAGCAACCAAGGAAACCGACCACCATCATCACCGCGCCGACAGCAATCAGGATGTGGACACCTGGACAGAAGGACAGAGTAGATTGACAGATTAATATCCACGGCAACGCTTGACCGCTTTGGTAGGAGAGGGAGTCTTCCTTCAAACACATGCTTGGCTGTTGGTTCAGCAGCTCCTCCGGCTGCATGTCAAAGTGTCCCTGAGCGAGACCCTGAACCACAGGTTGCTCCTCGCTGCTATGTGGCCGTCCACTGTTCCTAATGCTCGGGATGGGTTAATTGCAGAGTTTGAATTGTAGGGCTTCAAGCAACGAATACTTTTTGGATTAATGGATTAGTTGTTTTTGTCTCTAATCTGTCAGAAAGTGGTGAAAATTGTGGATAAGTGTTTCTCAAAGTCCAAGATGACGTCCTGGAATGTCTTGTTTTGTCCACAACTCAAAGACATCCAGTTTACTGTCACAGAGGAGAGAATACACTAGAACATATTCACATTTAACAAGCTGGAATCAGAGAAGCTTATTATTTTCTTTAATACAAAATGACTCAAACCAATTATCCAAATAGTTGCAGATTCCTTTGATAGTTGACAACTAATCGATTACTTCATTTAAAGTTATGCAACTTAATTTTATCCGAGGAAATCTAAAGACCTTTAGAGTTGCTATGAACTGCTGCAGCAGTAGAGCTTTCCAGCTCTATTGAAGTTCACTACTTTGTACTGTGCGGTTTTATGTACCAAATAAATAAAGCTTTTTCTTTTTAAAGTCATTCTGCTTCTTAGAGACAAACAAGTACATGTAAACAGCTGTTACAAGAACAGAAACCACTAAAAGATGTGGTTTTGAAGCTTTGGGAGTATCCTTAACCCCATTTTAATACTTGCCTGCATGCAATACCATGTGCCGGACAGCAGACGGCACAATCTTGTTTTCATGCCAGTAGAATAAAGTGACTCATGTTCCAGATATGTTCACAGGAAGTTGTTTCTTGTCTGCTCCATAATTCAAAACATTATCTCTCCCTACAGGACTTTAAACAGGTGCAGCACTTGATTTTTTCTTTCCGCACTTATCTGGCAGCAGCTGTAGAGACCTCCATGTGTTTCCTGGTGTCGGATGCTTGCAGGTTAATATTTGACTTTATGGAGGGTGGAGGGAGTGAAAGTAATTTCTCCGACTCACATCTTGCTCAGTGGCCTTAGAAGAACCGCTGAGAAAAGGTGCAAGGCTATTTAAGGTTCAGGTCAAAGGTCTGATGTCAGGTAAGCCAGGCAGGGTCAAAGCTAAAAACTAGAGCTTCTCTGTGATTTTCAATATAATACATATTTCATTTAAATATGTATTCTTTCTGAATTGGTTCAGTATTAATGGCATTATGAAGTCTGTGAGATAACGTTGCTTTAACTCACAAAAAAAGACCAAGTTGTAGTCCTATCAATATAAAAGATTTCCCAAGATTTTCCTGTCTTGTAGATTGTTAAATGTGTGTGTACGTGTGTGTGTGTGTGTGTGTGTGTGGGGGGGGTATTTCTATATATCCATAGCCTCTATACTCTTTACAATTTAACATTGCAATGGATTCTAATCACCAAAGACTAACATATTATGCACCATGATCATTCAGTCTTAAATGAAGTCTCTCTTATGACATTTCATAACGAATAGCTGAGATTTCAATCATATATTTTACATTTTAAAAATGTTCACATGATTAAATAATTAAATTTGAAGGCTTTATTTAATTAATATCGAGCACTTTGGGGCTCCATAAATAACACAATCCCTACATGGATTTCATCCAAGTTGTATTTTTTTCACATATTGATGTCAGTGAGCACCATGGGGCGTATTGGCTGTATTGTGCTGCTATCAGGCTGGGAGCTGCAGCCTTCTGTGTTCAGTCCCAGCATCATTACTCCAGCTTGTCAGCTCAGACATAATTCGATTGTGGACCACTAACTGGTCCCGTACCCCCCCCCATCCCCCACCTCTTCTCTACCCACAGAGCACGCACGCAAGCAAACACACACACACACACACAACACACACACACACCACACACACACACACACACACACACACACACACAACACACACACACACACACACACACACACACACACACACACACACACACACAGGCTAATTTATAAATCGATATCTTGGAAACGAACCAAGTACTCCCGCCATCTATTATATTGTGGCTCTCCAGTGTGACACAGTCCCTCCCTCCCTCCCTCCCTCCCTCCTTCCATGCCGTTTGCCCTCTCCATCCCTCCCTCTTTTGCCAGCGCCCCATCTCTTCTTTCTATTTAATGCATTCGCTCATTCCAAATTATGCTCTGAATAATTCCATTTACTTAAATGTCTTTTCCTGTCTGACTTGATTTCATTTTCTCGTGGATCCTCTTCCATTATGCTCTCTATCTGCTTCCATTCAGCTGGCCTTCTGCATCTGCCCCGTGCAGCTGAGGGATGACGTGACTCGCAGCGTTGCAGCTTTTGCCCCGACGTGTCAACATTGTCTCCGATTTCAAGGCTACAAAAAAAGACCACTCGATGTGCTAACAAGTAATAATACGCAGTTGTCCGAAATGGTCTGCCAACTTTACATTTCTACAATGTGGTATTAGATTGGAATTTGTATTGCTCCTCAAGGTGTCGGTATAATTCAACTGAAGTGCCTGTTGGACGGTCAAACAGTCGTCATATTATTTAAATTATAAAACATATACACTGGATACAAGTTATATCAAAATAAGCAACATCAAGTATTCATGTTCCTGAAACGATGAAGCTAGTACAACAACGCGCCTCCAAACATTTTATCTAGATGTGTTTAGTGGATTTGCTGACGTCATCTGACTATTACTACCTTTTTGCCGCTTCCAAATTCCTTGTTATATTATGGAAGTTTATTGTTAATACTATGGGCCAGCCATGTAAGAACAAGGAAATTCTGACGTCAGGTTGAGTGCAGTGGAAAAACGAATAATACACAGAAAAACTTAGAATATGTAGAAGCTATAAATCAAGATTATGTTTTTACAACACTATATTTGATACTAAGCCTTCCTTTGTTGAATCAATCAGTTCAATCAATCAACATCATGCACTGGCAGGTGGACAACTCGGACTTGTTGACAGTGGCCACGGCTGTTTCAGTCCTCCAAGAGTTTGACAACAGATTTGAGAAGAGAGAGAAAAAAAAAAGTCAGTCCAAAGTGGCGGATCAGTCCCCTAAGCTTTGGAAGCATTATGCGTGAAATTGGATGATTTTTGTTAACCCGATGAATTCTAACCTTTTTTAATTTACTGTTATTTTTGTTCAAATTACTTATTTAGTTAAAAAAAAAAAAATGTAATGCTGTGTTTTGATGACTGGTTTTCTTCGTTCCTGCTCCCAAAGTTCTTTTTGGTGAGGGTTTGGTATTACCAATGGATTAATGCGTAATGTGAAGCATGGTTGCCACGCTACAGAGCCTCTAGCCTCTTGGTGATTTCTTGCCCACAAACTCCACTCTACAAGGTTTTGTTTTTGGTTTGGTTTGTTTGTCCGTCTGTCAGCAGGATTACGGAAGAACTGCTGGGAACTACTGACCTGGTGTTTATTAAACTTGGGGGGAGAGTGTAGCATGGGCCAAGGAGGAACGCGTTAAATTCTAGAGGGGATCCCAATCAGGTCAGGTACACAAATTACTTTTCACTTTAACATTGTAAGATAGGGAAATGGCCGTGGTCTGCGCTCTCTGAGGGCCTTTCTAGTTACCTTTGTCTTTCAGCCTCGGCTAAAATAATAAACTGTAATTAACTCACTGTACGCTACATGCCGGGTACCAAATAGCTGACATCATAGGTAGCAACTACAAAACCTTATTTCTGGACATATCAGACTTATAGAGTGCTACGTCTTGAATCCCAACCCGGCAACTGTCTGACTTTAAACGCAACGATATCAAACGCAGCTTTAAAAGACAATAATATCATCCTTAGACACAACAGACACCTTTTTCTGTGGTTAATTTCAAAATCTCCATCAACACTATAATACAACTATAATATAACAAAACAGGTCACACTCATTTTTCAAATAGATAGTTATAACAGGCCTAGCTGTAGTTCTAGAAATGTGAATCTGTGGTTTAATGTTGGGAAGCTATAGTCCGGTTTGTGTGAAGAACAGCATGAGCACAACTGTGGCTCATGAGTGGAAATAACAGCTAGCTACGTAAAGGTAAAGTTTAAATCCTTTCCTGGACCTATAGTATTCCAAATAAAGCCCACCTACTTGTGAAGACGGGAAAGTCCTCTGACTCTGATTCTATTTTTGTGAGCTCGTACTGTAAACCACCGGATATGTGTGAAAATCCCTATGCCATGTGCCAAATACTATGGTGTGTCATGTTGGTTTCATGTTAACTCTTCTGGGAATCTTCGGAGATGTCCTAGTGACAGCAAATGTTGTCACAAGTCAGTGACCCTGTGGTTTGTTGCCGAAAAGGAAAGGAAGTCAAGTGGATTTAAGTAATAACTTCCTGAAGCTCCCCTAGCCCTGCTTATCTACTGCCCACCCTCTGCCGGAAATGACCTTGCAGATTATGGTCTCGTCTGAAACGTGACGGATCACACCCATTTATAGCTTTTATTTTACTTCATACAGTGCACCGCTTTAGACTGCGGCTCTCCAATTAAACCCATGATCTGATTAAACGACTTTTATTGATCTTCTATCATGAACTCATTAATCATTAACTCAGTATTTGTCAGTTTTAAATCAAATCAACTTAAAGGTGTAGTTACCACAGTTATAACCTTAGAACTTACAATCCCAAGCTTTAGTATTGGGACTTATTTAAATTGAATTGCCTTATTTTTTTGAATAAATTAAAAAGACAACTACGGCAAGTATGGTAGGCCAAAGTTAAACCAAGAAATGTCTGTCATCTAGGGCTGAGTTTGAAAAAATAAAAACATCTTCCTTTGAATGATCTGATATATCAGATCATTCAAAGGAAGACCTTTTTTATTTTTTTCCTTTTTTATAAGCTGCTATAGCCTATTTCACAGATGTATGGCCTTAGGTATAATGTCTCTGCATCACACCCTATGCACTAAAGAAAGCACTTTTTCTGTCTCAATGTAAACAACATTAATATTTTTAATAATGCAGCAGATTAGACGGTTCTGGAAATCAAAATTGAATCAAATTTGAAAGCAACCCACATAGCCTTGTGTGGCCTTGACCAACTGCCACTTTGCTCATTTGAAAGCCATGTCTCTCTCTCATGGGCGGGCCAAATTCTCTGGGTGGACAAAGCAGAGAAAGGGGAGGCAACCTTGCCCCTTATGACCTCATAGGGGCAAGATTCCAGATCAGCCCATCTGAGCTTTCATTTTCTTAAAGGCAGAGCAGGGTACCCAGGGCTCGGTTTACACATATCTCCATTTCTAGCCACTGTGGGACCATAGGCAGGCTGGGGGAACTCATATTAATGTTAATAAACCTTATAAAGTGAAATCTTCACGTCATGGGAACTTTTAAAAAAGTAACATAATGACTGAGGCCTGATATTGGTTTTTCAGCCACGTAACGGAGCTATAGGCCATAGGTCTGTTCTGAGAAAAACGGAAGCATTTCTAACCAAGATCAAGATTTTTATCTTCTTAGTTCCGACTACCATGTTGATGACATTTGCTAACTATGCCACAGAAGCTTTAATAGTTACGTAACTTGGAAGGAACTGACCCTTGAACTCCTTTGTTACTGAGAACACTGATGCAACAGGAAAACAAAATGACTTAACAGGAACTGAGACATCAACTTTGAGGAACATTACATTTTGCAAAGCACTTACTTCACTGATAACTCAGCTTTAGATCCGTTCATTTCTGTTGTTTTGGGGTAGTTTAGAGAAAAGACTTCTGTAAAAAAGAATCCGACCATTTACCTAGAAACTCAGTGTACGTTTAATTCTGTAGAAAGGCAAAAGGTGGCCTGCCGCTGGGTTACTGTGTCGATGAGCGGGTAGGGGTGAGAGAACGGAGAGCAGATGTAGGACTCCATATTGTAACGTTCCTGGCAGCAGGGGATGAAAACAGGAGGGGAGGGGGAGGGGGAAAAAGGCAGACAGAGATAGAGGGAGGGAAGCACTAAAGGAAAAATAAGGAGAAGTGAGACAGCGCGACTCAAAACACTAACCACAACCAGATGGGCAAAGTAAGGGGGAGCAACAGTGGAAAAAGAAACCAGGCGGAGTGAAGAAGAGGAAAACTTTCACAGGGGAGGGAGGGAGGAAGAGGGTGGGGCCGGTGAGGAGGAGAAGGAGGAGGAGAGGGGAGGGCCAGTGAGACATTTTTTCCTATACCGATGAGGCTTTTTTCTCCCCTCCTCGGGAATGAGAGGGCGGCTTTATGTAATGGGAAGGATGCAATCATTGAGGCTGTTCAAGAGAACGTCCTTAAGTAGCTGCTCGTTTTTCACTGAACAACCACAGCTATGCTGCCTCAGAGAAACGGAGAAAACATTGATCCAAACACACACTCGCTCCATGTTTTTCTGTAGCTGTATTTTAGATGGAGATACAGTAGGTACGGTTGATCGTTTTGATTTTAACAATAACCAGATTCCAGATCTGATTCTTCCTTTCGATTCCGTTTCTTAACCGATTCTCGATTCCGTTTTTTGAGGGGTGGAGTTGAAATGGGCCACATGCTTATTTCACAGGTAGAGGAACATGTTATTTGGATTCAATGGTGATTTAGAGTTATACTTGGCTTTTTCAACGTAAAATAAAAAGCCATACTTTAGAGCGCTGCTTACTGTGCTCCATGGCTAAAACACAACAAGTGCCGCTACGGAAACCCAAACTTGCGCGTGTTAAATTTGGAACCGACGATCGGATTCAAAACCAAATTTTCCAAATGATTACAATGGAATCGCAGTTTTTTAAATGGTTTCTGGTTGGGAACTGGTTCTTGATGCCCAGTCCTAAAGATAGAAGACTCTCACATTTATTTTTGTTATTCTGCATGCATTTATCATCTTCCCTTTCATCTCTCTCTTCTCCCTCTTGTTCCTCACAAGGCAGATGACTCAGGTTGTTGATGCAGTCAGGAG
>NW_022605579.1:1212872-1236008 GCF_008692095.1 Etheostoma spectabile | reverse complement strand
GGGGGGGGGGGGCAGCAAGCTTTTAACAGAGTCATATGATGAGCGTTGTGTCATCTGTTAGTCCTGGTCACATGCCGCGGGTGATATTGGCGAGGTGGCGGGGCTTCTCCATCGTTAACACCGTTCACACCGCTTTACTATTCTCACGCCCAGGTAGCTGAGGGCCATACACGCCCCGTACTGTACTGTATGTGTGAGTGTGTGAAACAATGCTATGATTGACTGGACTCTGACACAATAAGTGGATTAATTTAAGGATTCTAATCAAAGGACTTGCTGCTTTCCTCTGTTTTATATCACAGAAAACCTTCTTTGGGCTTTGAACTGTTGGTCGCACAAACCAAGCAATTTGAAGACATATTCTGACATTCTGTCCTCTTCTCTGTTTTTTTGACAAGCTGTAGACTAAGCGATTAATTGAATAAGCACACATTTGCTAGATCATTTGATAATCAAAGAAAATTGTTAGTTGCAACCCTATTGTTCAGTTCACAAGGATCAATATTATTAAAAACTATTTGATTTGTGATACTGAACTTTGTGGATCAGAACAAGCGATCATAACGTAAATGGCAAACAAAGCTCTCTTGAAACTAGCAGTTATTTCAGTGCCTGGTCCAGGATGGCTGCCCACTTTCCACCACACATGGCTCAAAAAAAAACCTTTAAAAAAAAACAAAGGTACAGAGGATGGAAAATCATGAACGTAATGTGTTGCGTATGCAGGTTGTTTGTTCTTCTACCTAAATTTCATTATCTTTATCTCCTGGTTCAGACGCTGGGTTTTAGGCCCATTGATCCCAGGGGAAAAACGAGAACACTAACAGTGTTGACAGAAAGGGACTTTTCGACCTCTGTGAAGGACTATTATAGGTGAAACTTGCAATGCAACAAAACTAAAACATTACTAAAAGTTAATATTTTCTTCACGTTCACCACTTGGGAGGCTGTCATTGTTATGCTTAATAATACATTTTTTTTTAAATCCAATCTCGTACAGTTATGGACCGTCACCACCAAATGCACAGTAAAGCCCAGATTTCCAGTTCAAAAATCGGTTTTAGTTTCACAGAGGAGAAAAGTCTGCGTACATTTCATCTGCTCTGTCGTGCTCACATTAAAACAGAAATGGTATAATTAGTGGTCACAATTCTTTACTGTCATGCAGGGGGTTTTCCTGCATAGAGGACTTTTTGGCACCCCCCCAAAGAGGTTTTAGCCAACCTCATAGAAAAATCACAAACAACTACTGAAAAAGCAGAGCATAAATTCGAATGTAAGAACTAATCTCAGTTTTATCTTCTGAGTCAGGCTGTATACCGGACTCTCCTGGGGATTTATTTAAATATATATATATTTTTTTTAAATAACCCAATGTTATTTGAGTTTTATTATTTACTCAAGTATAGTATACACTTTTGTTTATCAAATTGTCAGAAATAACAGGCAAATGTATACATTTCTATCAAATAAGGGAACAGACTTACTGCCTTAACTGTACACGGACATAAATGTGTATGACAATGATTTACAAAAAGGTTTTATAAAAGCCACCTAGTATCTTTAATTTATTAATAATGACTATAACATTCATCTTAATGGTCCACTTATTCTGGCCATCAATAGTTAATGTGGACCGATCACATATATCACCTACTAAAAGTTATTGAATCACATCATAGAAAGGGATGTGACTGATAATGTAATGTATTGTATGTATGTAACATTCGAAAAGCAGCAAGGCAGCCAACACTGGGTGCGGCTGGACCCTTTCTTTAAGGTTTAGTTAAACAGTAAGCAGTAGAGTTAACCGATCATTAACCAATATACTCTGCGTTCTGTGGATAGCTGCGGACTTGTACCTGTCGCGCAGCAACAATGTTCTGTGCATTGTCGTGGACACATACATAGCCAGTGTCCTGGAACTCTTTTGACAGCTTAGATAGGAAAAGGAAGAAGGAGGGGGAATTGCCGCAGATCAGATTAGAACTAGAGATGTAACGCCTCCAATACTGCCTAAAACACTGGGATTGGTATCGGGAAGTACTGGAGTTTATTATGATATAGTTCAGGTTTCGGAATCGGGAAGCAAAAAAAGGTGTCGGACCATCTCTAATTAGAACCCTGGGCCTCTACGTCGAAAAATAAAACCTCTACATATGGGCGCGCGCTCTAGCAACTGATCAACCGGGGCACACCAGTCCTGGAATTTTAACGCTTGTGATCAGTGGTGTGCATTTCCGAGTCTGTCTCTACCGCATCACCCTGCAAGGTTGTAGGCTGCGAGACTGCCTGGAATACTCTATGTGTAGTATTACCGATTTAACAAGCCAGTCCTCATCGATACAGAGCCATGTGTCTCATAGCTCTCTGTCGTGAGAGCCGTCCAGTGGAGAGCCATGAGCAGAAAAAAGGAGCAGCTTAAAACGCAACTTGGTTGTGCAAAGTTAGCACTAGCAACCAGAGTTGTAGTCGAGTCTCCAACTGTTGAATCTGGGTCCAAGTCTGAGTCACCAAAGAAGAATCTGAGTCGAGTCTTGAGTCTCCAGTGTTTGAGTCCAAGTCTGCCTACATTTCTCCACTCTGGCCCCTTTAAAGAGCTGATATACTGTTCTAATAAAAGAGGGTCTACATTAAACAAAAGTGACACCACTGTCACGATTGCAAAGGGAGTTTATTTACTGACTTTAATCTTCTAAACAGCATTTAGCGGCGCTCTTTTTGGCATTGGATGTAAATTATGTGTAGGCGAACTTTACGATCCGGGGCGCATCTCTTTTGCATTTTCCAAATATGAACACTTAGTAGAGAGCCTGCAAATCATGCACTACAGTTGCATATATCAATATCAATTCCTTTGTTGAGAGAGAAGTGAAAGTAAGAGCGAGAATGCAGCGTTAAGTGAGTGATGTCAGTGAGTGTGTTCAAGCAAGGAGAGGGAGCGGTAGCGGTGTCTGACTGAGAAGCGCATGTGTGGCTGTGAGGAGAAAGCGAGAGAAAAAAAGAGATCCCAAAGATGATGTGTGAGTTAACAGTTAATAATAAACAACAAGCTTCTCAAGACATGGTGGCTTCATCTTTTTAATACTACCACTGCCCGGTGTGAGTCTAATGGCGATGCGAGTTGCGCATGCGTCACTTTGCAACAAGTAGCTTACAAGATGCTAACCAGAGACTTCTGTATTGTCAATACAGTAAAAATGGACCCACTTAAAGTTTGTTCTCGGCTAGCTACAATTTAGCAATCAAACACAACAAAGGCTGTCAATTGAATGGCGTTTTGAGCTAACGTTAGAAATCAAACAATCTGCACTCGACCAGAGCTGGACTGACTCGACTCATCGGGTATGACACGTTGTGCCATAAACTGTTTAAAACTGAGCATGCACATCACATCTGCACTTGACTCACATCGGGCAGTGACAATACTGTTGAAGTAAAGGGTGTTACCCCCCAAAAGAACATCAGCCCTGGAGGGAACGTCTCCCGAAGAGTCTTGGAGCCCGAAACAGAAAAAGCGTGACATCTTATACCCAATTTTTCAACCCATTTAGTCATTGAGTCCAAGTACAAGTCATCGACGCGATTCCATGTCAAGTCACGAGACCTGAGGATAGAGACTCTAGTCGGACTCCAGTACTCCAGCACTGCTAGCAACTAAACTACAGTTCAGCTAGATTATCATACAAAAAAAGTTTTTTTAACTGTTTAACTGATTAAATCGGTCAAAAATATTATTGTCGCTTAACGGTTAAAATGTAATCATTAACATCCCTAAGTTGATTTGGCTTTGGCATTCATGGTGATCGAATAACCTGCCAGAATATATTAAATGTAAACTTGCATTTTGAAATGTAGGCCAACATCACATGCTGTGATCTGAACGACATAATATGGATGAGTACGTATTTTGTAGGATTTTAAACATGGCCCCATATGTTTTACCCTGTCAGTAAAATAGAATAAATAGAATATGATGTTTGTACAATAAGAGTTTTTATTTTCAGACGGTTTCCATGCAGCTTTTCTCTTCTTTTTTTCTAACAGACTGGACAGAATTTAGGGCTTTCCTTTAATCCATTAAAAAAAATGGGTCTAATGAGAATAATTAAAAGACTAAATAACAAAAGGAGAGCATTTCCATTTGAATAACTGGGTAACGTGTAAGTGGGCCTGGTTCGTGGACAAAGAGCAGTGCCGTCATGTGGAAATAATGCAAATGAGCAGAAACTTTGAGCGTGATTCAGTTGTGAACTAGGTTGAGTGTGGCAACAGAGGCGTTTTTATGCCACAAGCCTCTCTATTACTGAGCTGTGTCCACAGGATTGAGCAAGAGATCTCTCATGAGACAAAGTCACAGTGTGAAGGCGGGGACAGAGGCAGAGAGTAGAGATGGTACAGATGAGATACGTACTGATGTAGAAGGTGCTGGGGGCATGGGCGCCATCAAATTCCAGCTCCAGCAGGTTGCTGGTCTTGGGGTCGTGTCTCAACCATAGGGCCACGCCCAGGATAACACCTCCTGCAAGCTGCAACACACAACACA
Source organism: Etheostoma spectabile (assembly GCF_008692095.1). Taxonomy (NCBI): domain Eukaryota; kingdom Metazoa; phylum Chordata; class Actinopteri; order Perciformes; family Percidae; genus Etheostoma; species Etheostoma spectabile. The sequence continues at coordinate 1,231,462 of NW_022605579.1, read as the reverse complement.
ACACGTCCTTCAGTTCAGTATAGGGCTGAGTTACCTATGGCGTTTTCTCCACTGCATGGTACCTACTCGACTCGCCTCTACTCGCCTTTTTTGGTTTTCCATTACAAAAAAAGTCCCTGGTACCTGCTAACAGGTACATTTTAGTACCACCTCGGTCGAGGTTCCAAGCGAGCTGAGGCGATATCACAAGGTGACGTGAAAACAAGCAGACTGCTGATTGGTCAGAGAGAATTGTCACAAATCAATGTGTCATCATTGCTAGTGACCGACGGGGGGAGGGGGGGTCCTTAACAACCTGTTAACCTGTTGTCTTTAAATGGTTCAGCTAGTGTTTTTTTTTTGCTGCCTCCAGCTTTGTTTGAAACTAAATTTGTCTTCTGGCTGTGGCAATAGCCGCATGCCGAGAATCAAACGCAACACACCTTCGACGTTCTCTGTGTGTGTCGTGTTAGGTCTCCTGCTATGACGACCAGCCACGCTCGCTTCACACATAAGGCGGTACTAATCTGCAATGGAAAAAGTAGGACGGGGCACTGTGGCCGAGTCTAGCCAAATCAAGGCGAGCAGGTACCATTAATGGAAAAAGGCCATTATATGTTGTATATGCAGCACACCAGGGGTGCCAGTGGAACGGACTGGAGGGAACTGTGCATTAGAGGGTGTTCGGAGTGAAGGTGTCTATGTTTACTGTATGTGTATTTGTGATTGTGAAAACTGTTTTTCCTATTGGACAATAAAGACTAGATAGATAGATAGATAGATGGATAGATCATCTATCCATCCATCTATCAATTAATGGAATTCTGATAGCGATTTCGGCCCCTAATGATCACAACCACAATGTAATTGAGAAAAACGGTTATTTTGCCCATTACTTTTTGCAAGAAAATTCTTAATTTGTCTTGTGTTCTGAACGAAAAAAGGGAAAAGTATAAAGGCAAATGTTACAGTTCAAGGTGTTTTCACTGTTTCACTTTTTTTTTTTAAAGTTAATAAATTATCATGATTTTCCCCATAATCGAGCAGCCCTTGTTTAGTACATTGCACTGGCTGCGCTTTTTTATATGTTTTTCTCATTTTCACAAGCAATAGGAAACAAAAGTCCTGAGCCAGATCCACACTCAGGAGATCAGTTTTATGATGCGTGTCATCACAACACTGTCGCTGCGGGACACTGTAAACATCCATTGGTTTATGTTTTCATTTTTTTTCTTACACTACAGAAGCAGAACTAGCTGCTACAAGTCATAGCAGACAGCCTTGGCCTCAATGGGGGAAAAAAAAACTTTCATTGACGTAAATGTTTGGAAAATATGTTCATGCACTCTCTTGTAGAAAGTAGGACAGAGACAGAGATCACTCTCATGTCTGTATGCTTAACATGAACGTGCTGTTAGCAGCTAGCTAAGCTAGCTAAGCAAGACTGGAAACTGGGGTGAACAGCAAGTCTTAGTAAGCATCTATCTTACTCTTAATCTCAGTCTCTGGAAATAAGTAAACAGCTTTATTTCCCAAAATGTGAGACGGTTTCATTGACTTCATAAAAGATTAGCAGGTTTATTAGAACATAAAACCTTAGAGACACTTAGTAAGAAAAAAACAGCAGAAATTTAAGGAGCAAGGCTTTGTTCAGGTCATCATTGAACATTAAAAGACAAAACACCCCAGCTCAGTAAACGACAATGGTAAACTAGAAAATTCATTATTGATTTGCAATCAACTTAGGATGTGTCAGCAGTATTTCCCACAGGATTCTATGAGACTGTGATGGGTGGAAATCAGACCCTTGAGCAGGGACTAGAGCTGCAGCTATTGATTCTTTGAGTAATCGAGTATTCTACCGATTATTCCATTGATTAATCGAGTAATCAGATAAGAAATACTTAAAATAACTAGTAAACAGCAGCAGTAAATATATTTCTTATTGTTGTATACTTAAAAAAGGAAACCTGTCTAGAGATATATATATATACACACACACACACACACACACACACACACACAAAATGTTTTCTTTAGAAAAAGCTAAATTTTTTATAGCCAAATTGCAAGACCCTTAAAAAAATGTTTTAGTGGCCCAGCACTGAATATGCAAAAGAGCTGTTCACAAATGTGACGGTTCAAAGCTTACCAGCCATCCATCCATTCAACTACAATGTTCAGGGGGCCACCTTTTCAGAAGCCTAATACTGAATGAGGAGAAAGAATACAGAATACATACAGCATGGTGACGTTATTCACGTGCATATTAAGTAGCCATGCAGGGGGGAGGGGCAAATTTGTCTCCAGCATCCAAAGATTACCACCAAACTAATACACAGTTAGACTACAAACCGACAGCTTTTGTTTTACAGTGTTTGTAAAACATCACTATTTGCAGAATTGCATGCTGTAGTTTGTGTAAAACAGTGCGCGGGACGATAGATGTGGGGATCACCAGACGCCTCCCGATACGATATATCATCACAATTCTTACCACAACCCGATATAATTGCAAATTTAAACATATTGCCATATTCTGCAAAATAATGCAATTTTTAACTTTTTTTCCAACTTCTAATTTTTCCCAATTTAAAATGATGTCCCCAAAAGGAAACTTTGCCAACATCTGTTTTATGTAAAAAGGTACATTTCTCTGTTTGTTCATCTCACTTCAATGTTATTGTTTCAAAATGGGATTGTCAAGCAGACAAACTGACCAACACATATATAATAAAAGACCCATACTTGGCGCCTGTGTATCATTACAGTATTGACACTGAAAATATCGCGATACGATGCTGTATTGATTCCCCCCCCACCCCTAGTGGACGAGAGCAGCAGACGATGATGTTACCTCGTGTCGTGGAGGAGTACGCTGGATGTTTTCTACTGAGATGACGTAGCAGCATGTTTGCAACTTAAAATGATCCCAAACTTTCTGTCATTTTCTCTCACCTGACTCTTCTCTTAGACCCCTCACTATTTTCGCTGTCTCCCTTCATTTGTAATCTGCGCTGTCAGCCTTGTGTCCACAGAAGCGGCAGCCTGTGCGCTAGTAATAATCCTCCGTGCGGAAACACAGTGAGCCGTACACCGTTAGTTACACTGATTTAAAAAAGGCTTTGAGGCAAAGATTTTTGCTTTGAGGATTTTTTGTAATCAAATTATTCGAGTTATTCGAGGAATTGTCTCAGCCCCAGCAGTTTAAAGGCATCAATCTGGTGCACTTTGAGAAGAACTCTCTGCTCATGTAAACAATGTTGACAACTAAAGTACTGAGCACAGCGCAAGAGGACAGGAAGAGACCCGTGCTGTAGGCAGAAGAGCATAAACTGCTATTACTCTGAGCAGCAGGCAAGGGAATGAACAACAATTCATGTTTTTCATCTTTTCCCTGATGCTCTAAATGGCAGCGTTTAGAAATAAAGTCGTTAAGATGGTCTGGAAAGTTGCTAGATGTAGAGCTGGGCAATATATCGATATTATGTCGATAACGTGATATGAGACTAGATATCGTGTTGGATTTTGAATATCGTATTATAGCATAAGTGTTTTAAAGGCAGTATTAGAGTAAAGTGATGTCATTTTCTGATCTTTCCAGGCTGCTTTAACTGTGAGTCATTTTTTCTGCATTACTGATGATTATGTACCAAAAATCTCACTGTGTGAATATTTTGTGAAAGCACCGATAGTCAACACTACAATATCGTTGCAGTATCGATATTGAGGTATTTGGTCAAAAATATTGTGATATTTGATTTTCTCCACTTCACCCACCCCTAGCTGTCGCAAAAAAGTGGCCAAATTGGTAGCCTGGCATTATTTACTTTATTTATTTATTTAACCTTTATTTAACCAGGAAGTCCCTTGAGATTGATCTCTCTTTTTCGAGGGAGACCTGGCCAAAAAAAAGCTCTAGGTTGTTTGCATTAATTTAAACCAACCACAATCGTCTTAGCCGGTGCTAAGCTTCGGATGCAACATCAGCGCCTCTGCAAAAACAGTCTTAGGAAGGAACTTGTGTTGGTGGAACATTTGCACCCCGCCAAAGAAAACACTCCATACAATATTACATGAAGTTAACTGTTCACACAATACAGTAATGTGAGCTATTTCAATTAGCTGGATACATGGTTAAACCTGATTTGCTCTTACCAGTGTATTGTTAACTAACTAACTTTGTTAATATTAATCAAGGTTTGAATGTAAGAGAGTAAATGGTATACACATATTCTTTGTAAATCTTTAAAATCATGCCCCCCCCCACTGGTCTCCGTCCAGAGCAACGGGTTCTGTTGGTTCATTTCTTTAACTGTATGTGGTATGTACACGGAAAAAATATATATATGCACGCACATATATACACACACACACACACACACACGAGTGATATCAATCCTCTCATCTAAATCTCTCTGCAAGACCGCAACGTGTATTCACCAAAATGTTGAAATAATGTTATTAAAGGATTGTTGTAGTAAGGATATTTTGAGTCTATTGGCGGTTTTCCACTGCGTGGTATCTACTCGACTCGCCACGGCTCTACTCGCTTTTTTTTGAGTTTTCCATTACAAAAAAATCCCTGGGACCCGCTACCAGTACTTTTTTAGTACTACCTCAGTCGAGGTTCCAAGCGACCGAGGCGATACCAAAGGTGACGTGGTTACCTGCAGACTGCTGGTTGGTCGGAGAGAATCGTCACTCATGACCGCGGTTGTTAGCAAACCAGAATGCGGATGTGTGGTCCAGACAAACGAACATTTAAAACAAATCTAGCCGGACACCGACAGATTATCCACTCTCTGCACTATTCTCACTTTTCAACTGTTCGGGCTACTAGCGGCTTCATGTCGTTTCCATATTGCACACTGTTACTTTAAAAAACAAGACAAATATAATAATATATATATAATAACAAAAGTTTTTATTTAGCTTTTCAAGTAGCGCATCAAACCCTCCCGTACGCCCGGTCTTCTTCCTCTGCACCCTGTGACAGTGTCCCCCCTGGCTCTGCTGTCCCAGATGCATCCATCCAGTCGTTGTCTAAGACTGTCCGACTCTCATACAGATTATACAAGCCCAGTAGTCAGAACCAGAGGTTTCACCGTCGGACATCGCCCACCAGACGTTCTGCGGCGGCGATTTTACAAAGCGTGAATGCTCTGAAACACAAACAGTCCACATCAGTCATGTTGGGTGCGTAATCATGTTGCTAAAGTTCATGGACTTTATATAGCGTATAGTAAATACTGACTGCGACGCTGAACACATGCAGATGTATCTAACGTTACCAGGAAACTTAACTTACCCTGTTGTGTCGGCGAACAACCTCATGTCGACGTCTCAACTCCGTCAGAATTCCCAAACTCCTGTTTTTTTAGCGGTGATTTTTGTTGCTTCTTCAGCTCTTTTGAAACAAAACATTTCTTCTGGCCGCGGCGAGTAGCCGACGTGCTGTTGTGAGTCGCGCTGAAAATTACGTCATAACGCGTTGCTATAGTACCACCACCTCAGGCTTTACGCAATCTGCAATGGAAAACGAACATAGAATGGGCCGAGGCGAGCCGAGCCGTGCCGAGGCGAGCCGTTACCAGCAGTGGAAAAACGCCATATATTTGAGGCAACCAGGAAAACACAGCAACAAACCTCTGTGAGACCCTTTGTTTAATTTGTTTTTGTACTTCCTCCTCTCACCAATGTCCTTGGGGAAACCCCGCACATACTGCAATGTGTAACTTTGTTGTTGTATTGTGCCGGAGCCTTTCTGTTCGGCCTGAGACAAAGAAATCCTAAATAAAACCAGAGTTAGCATATACCTCACACAGCAGCGGCAAAACACAACACTGGCGGGCACAACAGACTCAACATGGGGGGGTTCGGCTATTTTATAAATCTTATACTTCCATGTATCCAAAATAGTCATCATGGCCAACGAGAATATCTAAACTAAAGCTAACACAAGTTTCTGTGAATAGATGTGAACTAAAACAGGCCCTCCCTCCCCATCCTCCTCCTCGCTTAGTGAGGTCCATTCCAGAGCCGAGGCCAGCTGCTGCCTAGCAACCAGATCAACACCATAACTGGCATGAGTGCAGAAATTCAACACACACCACACACACACACACACACACACACACACACCACACACACCACACACACCCACACACACACACACACCACACACACACACACACACACACACACACACACACACACACACACACACACACACACACACAACACACACACACACACACACAACACACACACACACACACACACACACACACACACACACACACACACACACACACACACACACACACACACACACACACACACACACACACACACACACACACACACACTAACTTTAAGTGAACTCCCCGCCTCCCAGCCAGTGAATTACCACTGGCTCATCACTGGAATGCAAAAAGGTTTAACCAGATTTAAGCTGATTTCTGAAAGGCTTTCATTTACAGTATTTATGTAAATGATGAGTCAGAGGGAGAACCCAGACAGAACATAGTTAAAATCCATGATTTGTGAGTCTGAGATGTGACCGAGGCTGGAACAGCCCAGCTACGACGACTGGTATCTGAGGTCCTGGACAGTCCTGGCCCCAGGTCAGCTACAGACTAAAGGACACGAGACACGAGGTGTGACTCACACACATCATCACCGCTGTTTTTTTGGGAGAAAGTAATAAACTAGTAAATCAAAAATCCACGGGGCGGTCTTTGAGCTATAAATATGGTATGTGGGATGTTTGAGATAGAGGGACCGGCAGCTTTTCCAAAAGATCAACCACAACTTTGGTTCAGGCTTAATCTGAGTCAGGGTCAGGAAAAACCCAGATTATGTTTTGAAAGAAAAATCTTAATGTGTCTTGAGTTCCGTATGAAAAAAAAAGTTTAAACTGTAAAAGTATTAAGGGAAATTTCACAGTTGAAGGTGTTTTCCCTGTTGATTTGTTCACAGCAGACATTTTGGCAATATAGAGGCAACATAGAGGAAACACTGTATGACCTACACTAGAACTTGTCTTAGGTAGCTATCACAGGCCACCTGTTGCTAATTAAGCCACTGCATTTGTTGTCACACATGGGCCAGCATCATGATGTTTCTTACAGCCTGCTGCTGTCACCATTCAGGGCATAGCTGCTGGTAACTAACAGCGGAGGCGCATCAGGCTCATTCTGAGCTAAACCCTAAGACTAATATTAAGAAAGTTTAAATGTTCTGCAACCCAGGAAAAGGTCAGCGCAGCTGTAACTGAATCCCACATCTAACGACTCTCAACAACTCAAACTCAGAAATTGCTTCAAATAACATCTAAAGTGAGATCCGCACAGCTGAAGTGCCAGTGTCTATTTCTGCCTGTTGCTCACAGTACAGGGGTTGCAGAATGCTGGGCATGCTGGAGGACCGGGAGTGGGGGGTTGGGGTGTGGTCTGCAGTTCCCAGAAGCCTCCTATACCACCACACAGAGGCTTCCCTCCCCCCTTACTCCCACCCATGTAGCCTCTTAACCCTCTCAGTGTCCAGTGTGATTTATGGAAACAGAAGGTCTCCTTTTTTAAAAAGGCAGCCTCGGCGGCCGGCTGCTCAATGACCGCACATTGCAGTCAAAGTGTTTCTTCACGTCAACTGGACTCGTCCGCTCTTAAAGATCCTTTCACAGGGCTCTTTAGAGCAGCCAATAAAGCTAAAAGGGTTAAAGTGGAATATGTGTTAAAAAGAAAGGCGGCGCTAAAGAGATGCTGTAATGCATGTGCAATCACAAACCAGGGGCCCTCATCGCTCACACTGGCAGGAGGTGGTGGTGGGAGTGAGGGGAGTGGAAGGATGATTGGTTCCTGTCAGTAAACATCTTCACGCCATCAGCGACCGGGGTGTGGCCTGGGGAGGGGTGGCTGAGACACAACATGAGAAAGCCCCGTCTTCTCCACGCAGCCACAGAAACAGATTACTTACTATAGTGACAATTGAATTTATGTAGTGTGGTATGAAAAGTACATGGAGCTTGATTTTACTTAGGGGCGGGCAAAGGCTAGACAATAGAACACTAGGAACAAAAAAATTAACTATGAAGGTAGCAAACAAAGCCTGGGACCATAAACTGTAAAAAAAAAAATAAGAATAAATAAAATAAAATAAAATGTCCTGTCAAAATACAACCACCAGACCAATCCTGAGTCAATCACAGCAGTCAATCATGATGTTTCAGCCCGTTTATTTATGGCATCAGATAACTACTAAAAAACAAACCTATCAGAAAAATTAACACTATTTGTACTATATGAAAAATGTACAGTATGTCACGTGTCCTTAAATTTGTTTGGTTTTGGCATTTGTCCCATGCACTAACATGGAGGGAGCAGGATTGATGACCTTTCGTGCAGCCAGCCACCAGAGGGTATCCAGAGATTTTGGCTTCACTTACAGTCTATGACTCAACCTGCCGTTTGGAACTGGAACATCCGGAAATCCCACTCCCCCGTTCAGATGTCCAATCAAACTTCACATTGTTGAAGTGCGTTTCAGTGGCTCTCTGAGAGCCTCGCAAACCATCTCTGGGGTTCTGCAGAAGCTTTGCGCAGAAGTATAAATTAGGCACAAGGACACTCATTTTATTAACCCAAACTAGCACATTGGATTTACACGAGATCTTGTCTGAAAGGCAGTCCCTCCAGGATTTCCCAATGTTGCGATCGCACCAATTTGTGCAGATTCAACCAATCACCGCAACTTTGGTGCGACCCGCAATTTTGACCAATCACTGCAACTTTTTCCGCAAATTTGACCAATAACAGGAGATTCCCACGACTTCAACCAATCCCAGCAGTCCCACATGCCAGACTTTGTATCAGTATGTGACTCTGAGAGCCGATGGCCAAGCGGGAGTGAGAAGGGGTTGACGTCACACGTACGTCGCCAAATTCATTTCCTTGTTTCTGATATGAAGACGAGACGCGCGTGACACGAATATCTCACATTCAACAACAAAAAGTAAACACTGAAGACATGTCAAACTGTCCTGCCAACCTGGTTACATTTTAACATCAATGTACAATGGAACTATACAAAAAAAATAAAATAAATCGCAACAAAAAAAACATTTTTGGCCGCAACAATCTCAAAAAAAGGCTGCGAAATCCTGGAGGGACTGTAAAGGGTTATAACACCATAACATAAATAAATGGTACGAGCTTGTAACAATTTACACATGATACTGACTAGGACTGCACCATATGAGGAAAATATGTTTTGATGTTGTTATTGCAATAACAATATTACTTGCGATAAACAAACAGATATTTAAGTGTTCCCAGTTCTGCCTTCTGCAGCTTGCAGTATTCTGCTAAAACACAACAAAGTGCTTGATGAATTTAAAACAAGTGAATGATGAATACTGAATGAATGAATCATTCCCAACATTCTTTCTTTGAGCAAACTGATTCAATTGAATATAAAAGGCACCCGTGACCTATAAAAAAAGAAAGACAGTTACATTTCAAAGTGCAGTTTTCTGTTGATACTTTCGTTCAACCAACACAAAAAAACTCTGATTGTCTGTTGCAATGTGTTTATTGCAACAGTTGATAGAGCGATGACGATAGAAGTACGATATATTGTGCAGCCCTAGTTCTGACACGCTTTCATATTGAAAATTAAGGAAATAAGTCAAGAATTAGTCAAAATAATCAAAAGCAAAGTGTGTCTTTGAAAGGGCTATTTTCTTCCCGCGTACACAGTGGACACTGTACCTAAACGCATGTTGTGTAGACACAGACGGGGCGCTGAAGCTGCTGTGACTTTCTGTCTGTTATCTGTTAGATAGTGTTAGCACTGTGGCTTAATTATTAACTCTCTGGTCCCTGAATAGTTAGACTGAGGAAAAAAGTGCAGCAGTGGGAAATAAAGAGCCTGTGGCTAACCTTTCAACACCCGCACTTTAGTTGCCATTCATTATTGACAATGGCAATCAGAGGTGGACCATCATCGAGTTATTCTCAGCATTTCCTGTTGGGTTTCCTGGGCTTAAACTGTAGGCGAGGTGTGAGTTCACCAACACCAATATGACATCATCACAGCGGTCCATATTGTTCCAGCTACAGGTTTAAAACGCATCACATCTCAACTGACATTTTTTCATATATATTTAGCTGAACTTTGCTAATGGATTAATCGTTACTGCTGTATAATCAAGCAAAAATGGCAAAATGCGATTTGCCTTTTTTTCTATGTCGTGTTATTGTGTTGAATTTAATAGCTTTGGGTTTTTGACTATAGGTTGGTCAAAACAAGACATTTAATTAAGTGACCGTGGGCTATCAGAACGTGTGACTTATCCCATTTTGGGTGAATTTCATAGACTGATGATTATTCATGGAAAAAATCGTTGAAAAAGAATCTTAAATGAAAATAGGGATGTCCCGATCACAGTATCAGATCAGGAGCAGAAGCAGATTTTGCCGTTTTTTAAATGATCGGGCATTGGCATTTACCCTGACTATCTTACACCAATCATTTCAAACCCAAAAAACTCAAGTGAAGATAATTAACTGTTCAATTTAAGTTTAGTTTTCCTTGTCCAGTGGGTAACTTGAGACCGTTTAGTCTTTGGTTGGGGGTTTGCTTGGATCCTAAAAAGAACTGTTTAGGTATTAAGAGAAAAGACTAATTTGCTTCACTAAGTTAAATGTATTAAGCTCAAGATGTCTTCTAGTTACTTTGTTTACTTAGTTATTTAGTGTGCAGCTCCATTATCTGAGCAAGTATCGGATTGGGACTGGGTATTGACAGATATTCAATATTTGAAAAATAGGATCGGATTGGGGAGTCAAAAAAGCTGAGTGAGACTTTCCTAAATGAAAATGAATTAGTTGTAACGCTAAACCAAATAAATCAATACTGTATTTGACCGTGTCTACTGCTATCTGACATAGAGAAAATGTTATGCATTGTCTAATTGGACAACTGGACTTTCTCAAGAATGCACCAGGGGTTCAAATTGGAACAAATGTTGACTGCAAGATTTTAAAACTCTCAACACAGACATGCTTATTTGCTGATTAAGCTACTTCTAAACTGGGGAACCTGTCATGTCATCCTGTGGTGTTCACTGCACTTACACTACTAACATACTCTCTAATGTGTCTAGATTTTCGCTGCAAAGAGGCTGTAACAGGAAGCGTGAGCTACAGCCAAGTGATAGATGAGTGGGCAACACGCCTGCTTTAATTTAAAAGGTAATATGAAGAGTGCATATTTAAAATGAATGCAATCGATCAACAAAGACATTACAGTTGGCTCTTACAATGAACTTCTATTAACCCTCTATTTCTAGGGTGGTGTGAAATATTGATTGCCATCTCTTTTCCTCCTGGAAATCATGTTTTTTTTCCTCATTCACTGTCATAGGCTTGGAGAAAAATATGGACATGGTTTGTCAGCATTGGAGAAAAAAAACAACTTAATGAATTGCTTTGGAATTTGGTTCAGACATTCATGTTGGTCATCATACTGGTTTTGGTGTTCCTTTGAATTTTTAACTAGCACCACTTTGACATTTTTGGCTTTTAGTCCAACGTCTTTTGACATCTTTTCGATTGCCAATTAGTGCAAAATAAAGTAGTTGCTGTAAAATCCTTTGTCAGAGTACTGGAATTCCTTGATCGTATTTCAGTGTCTCAGCAACAACACCACCACCACACCCACACCGATAAAGCCCCCTGCACCCTTTACAGCGTAGCTTCTCGATTCAAGGCTGCTGAATTTTAAAGAAAGAAAAAAGTACCAGAGAAAATGGGGGTCGAGCGAAGGAACCGTTTCGAGCAGAAACTCTGCAGCAGCTCTAGACAGAGTGAAAACTAGCTAAACACCCAAAAATGTTTCCATTATCCATCACCCAACACATGGCCTTGACTCACCAAATGGAAACCACCATGAGTCCCCCCTCCACACGCACACACACATTAGGCGGAGGACGTAATCCAAACAAAGCCGTTCTCCAAACCCAGGCGAGGCGGTCTCCACAACCGCCCAACATCTATGGCTTCACCGTAGGCTAGCTTTAGAGCTAAAAACTGACACACATATTTTGCCTAGCTATATTATTTGAGCTTTTATCTTTGACCTAAATAAGATTCAAAACGGTTGAACCGTGTGGTTCATGTCACAACAAATTAAAATTATCGAGCTAGCTAAATTGATATTTTGGGGGATACAAAAATACTATTTTCTCCGTTTAATTTTTGTGCTGACTTAAAACCTAGCTAGCTAGCAGGACTCTACCTGGGCGTGTTGTGTTTTAGCTATTTTTCTCACCACCTCGTGGGTGTGTAATAGGCTACGTACATTTACCACACATGCCTTTTTAGCTATTTTTTGGTTACCCTCATTTCGCCATTATCTCCCCTAGTGGCGAAATAGCTGTCGCGTGGTTATTCATGAGGTATAATGGTAAAGGTACCACAGTCGTGAGATGTTATGTGTGCTATTCATAACGGTCTAGCCTAAACAAACCATTACCGCTAACAAGCGAGAGGAGACGGCGCCGCGCACCGAAGTGAACACGCATTGTGTACAATAATTCCAAAAAGTACCATGGCTTGCTTACCCAGAAGATGAAGTTGAAGAAGAAAAGCATGTACTTGATGCATTTGGTGCAGCCTTCGACTCCCATTGTGGTCGGTTAACGTTAGTCAAATGTATTCGGTGCAGAGTTCACGGGACGGCGGTAGCAGGCCAGGTGTCGCGGAGTGTAACGGGGCTGAGTCTCGACTGGGAATCCTGACTACAGTTTGGAGACAGAGGCAACACCCAACTCCTCCCTCCCTCGCGGTCTGTAGACACCCCCCCACCCCCCTGCACACACACACACACACACACACACACGCACACACACACACACACACATACATATAATCCAGTCCCAACACAGTAGACTTCCGTTCAACGCCTCCAAAATAAAAGATCGATTTACCATGCTTCGACATTTTGGGAGGGGTCCTGCTTTGCTTCTGTATGTTAAATGGTTCTTCTCACAACATAGAACCTCCTACTTGAAAAAAAGACTTCTGTTTTACCAGTCAGGCAGATTTGTATAGAAGCCTGTTCCCACCGTGCTGCAGTAAACAGAATGGTTTTATGTGTCGTATTGCATTGGTTTACAATGGCTCAGTTTATGGTAAAACCACTTATGCTGGTCTCCAAACTCAGCTGGCTTACTGCTTTACTTATTTTATTTAGACAGATTTTTTTGCAAATAGATTTTTACATTGAATTTATTTCCTTCACATTATAGTGATACTATGCAAACATGTTGAGTAGGATTCAATCTGTGGGAGATCAGGTCAAAATGGCCCCGAGAGCAGCCCAAAACTAACAGATGGTACCCACATTGGCAATCTGGCTGGTAACAAAACTCTGCTGATTCAAGGGTATTTTACTTTCAGTTTTTACACTAGTTTTACTTTCTATACTACTTAGGGTGCAGATTCTACTCTATTTTCAGTTTAGCTTTCTGAGTTACTGGGCAGTTTGGTGATTTACTCTGACTTCCCGTGAGGAAAATCATGGAAACAATGCATTGGTCTATCTTGATTATTGATACTTGGTCAGCTAGGCCTACAAACTTTGATTAGTTGTTCTGGTTAACTATGTTTGATTGTACAAAGTAACCCAATGCGATGTAAATTGAGATTAATAACGGTAGTATTTGTGAGAAGTAGAAATGTGTTTGTTATAGTCTGTATAATTGGTTAAGTTAATTTCAGATTTCCATTGTGCTGTAGGGTAGGGTCGAGGTAATGTCAGTGGCAGGCTGTAAAAGGCTGCCAGTCTCCATCTGACAGCTGCTGCTGTCAGGACCACCTGCTGCCTGTGATCCTCAGTTTGTTTTGTAATGATCATGTCTTCCATTTTGAGCTAATTGCTGGTGAAATAAACACCTGTTTGGTCTGCTCCAAGTCTCCTGCTGTGAATGTCCAAACCGCTACGTGGCTATTCTAACAGACAGCACATAAAAAGGAAATAGTTTTAAGTGATTGTAAGAATATGAATCTGTATTTATGCAAATAACTACAACCTCCTGTGAGGAAAAACATTTTTCTATCAGTCGGGAAGTTATAATCTCAATTGCAGAAACACATAAACAGACTTCTCAAGAGTTATGATTGTGAGATGAAACTGCAATTTCCATGATGCCAAATTTAAAGTAGAAAGTGAAAAGAGTGGTGTCCTCAACTCCCAAATGATTGAGCTGAGCTCTGAGCTCAGCTGAATTCCACCCCCCCCAACACACACACACACACACACACACACACACACACATGTTCCGTCTCTCTAGTGTACTTTAAGTAACATACTAATATAGTTGTGTGCATATTCAACCCTTTTAAAGATAAGTTTTGCTTTGATTCATGTTTATGTTACATGCCACTGTAGGCCATTGTAATTAGCACCACTTAGCAACTGAGTAGCTGCAGTGTTGGTTTCCACCTGTGAAAAAGCCTGTATGCAATCTTCATCACATTTAACGTGCCTTTTCAACATCAGGAGAGGAGGCTTATTTTTAATAGTTTTTGTATTGACAGTCATTGGCATGTAATTGTATGCGCATAACTTTGGTAGTTGCTTCCTACTTTGATAAATGAGTGGTTGCTTTGCTCCTAGTTGTCAGCTTTACCTGAAGCGGGATCATTTAGGGTGGGTTGCTGGCACTGTTGTGGTCTGATGGCTCTACCTGGTGGCAGCGCCGTGTATAGCAGTAAATCAATCCAGTCAACCAAGGTATTCCCTTACATTAACATTGTTTTTTTAGGGGTCCAAGCCCGAGGATGCGTGCACCGCAGTATCGCAAGGCGATACGCGGTTCACACAGCAGGGCTGTGGAACCCTATTGTTTTCGTACGGTTTCTTCTTCATTATTCTTCTCCGCATAAATGTGGTACTGCAGCCTAAACCGTACATGGTGGCGATGCGCCAATTTCAGGACTGGTCCAAAGTCCGCAAAGACCTCAGCCAAAAAAATTGAACCCTTCCACCACTAGGTGGCGTATACCAGGACAAAACGCGTTTGGCCCTAACTCGCAAACCGTACATCGGAAATTTAAAAACCTTACATCACGCGTTCCCTGGACCCTACTGAATCTCGTGATATAGGCCACGCCCATTTCCGCCTACAGTTTTATGCGTGAAAAATCGCGGATTTATCAAAAACCAACTTTTCTAACTCCTCCGAGACCGTGCAATGAGCTGACGAAACTTGCACATAGCATCTCCAGACAACCTGACAAAAGTTTGCATAAAGATTATTATAGGATAAAATTGCGCGGATTAGCGCAACACATTTGGGTAGCTAGCTATGGAAACATTTTCTTTGCCATATCTCGGCCAAAATAAATGCTATCAAAGCCAAACTTTACAATATTACTTGCTATGACCCCCTGGGGTCTGTACCAAATTGACGAACATTGGCCGCTAGGGGGCGCCACAAATACAAAAAAGTGTTGTTTTTCGAAAAAACTTGGATATCTCGGCCAAAATAAGTGGTATCAACACCAAACTTGGGGTGATTGTTGGCATGCCGCACGGAAGCTCATACATAATTTGGTAACGATGGACCTTAGGGGGCGCTATAATCGAGGTTGTTGGTTTTGTGGACAAAGTCAATGCGTTAAATGGGGAATTTGCAACTGCAATATCTCTGCCACAGTAAATGCATCAAACCCAAACGGTAATGATTGTTTCGCCCACCGCCCGGAGGCTCACTGCAAATTTGGTGTAGACAGGCCCTTAGGGGGCGCTCTAATCAACATAGAACATTTCCGGGTCGCTGGGGGACGACTGGCGCGGGGAGGCTTGGACCCCGTTGAAACTGCGTGCAGTTCTAGTTTTTGTATGTGTTTGTGTCTTCCTTTTAAGAAACCCCACACATAGACACCATTCACAAATTTACATTGTAATATTTCTAACAAATGTGTTCTTCTGTACACTTTGCCAAGCTACTCGTGTTGACATTAAAGTTTTGGGTGGAATTTTGTATTGGACCAGTAACTTCAGAAACTAAGGGTTTTTCTCATTTCTAATTTGTGCCTCCTCTCTTCCTTATCTCCTTCGCCTCCCGTTTCCTGGAATTCGTTCTAAGCGCACCATCTTGGAGGATGTTCAATTCCTAAAATGCAAAAGCGCCCGGAATATACAAGCCATGGCAACTGTGACACACGTATAATTAATCGATGATTAAGGGACGATCCGAAGCACCAAAGTGTCATTTTGTTAAATGCTTACTGCCTCGACTCCTCTTCCTCGTGTCTCTTCCTCGCTTCCTCTGCTCCCATCTCAGGGGGAGGGTCTAGGATGCGAGGAGAGGAGGAGAGGAGGTGAGGAAAGGAATCGAGGATGTACAAAGCGAGTAATGAGAAGAGGGGCCTGAAAGGACATCTTTTGATGGCTCTCCCGACTTGTTGTGTCTCTAGAGACTAGACTGTCAACTTTGCAGCAAAGGCATAAATCAGTTCACCCTTTTCTAAATCACTGTGGCATACTGATCACCAGCACAAGCACTACAAAATTCTCTAGATTATTGTGTGTGATGCACTCACTATATGTTGATGTTATTGATATTGCAGATTAAAAGGGAATATATGTATCTTTTCTCAACCACAAACCCTCTTGTGACTTGTGGATCCATTCTGGACTATGTTGATGTTAGGGTGCAAAATTAGGGGCTTGTAATACCCAACTTGGAAACCTGTGTGTGTGAATGTGCTTTTGAACTCACAACAACGGTCACACATGTGCTTTAAAGAGCCCTATTATAATAATTTCAGTTTCATATTTGTACTCTTAGGGTCTATTACAATGGACTTATATGCTTGATGTTCAAAATACATATATGTTTCTCGTACTGCCATTTTGAGCTCTCTGCTCGCTGAAACATAGATTAGCTGTGGCAGAAACAACTTTCACCGGACCCTACGCAAGCAGCCTGACGTGCACCTATCCAAAAATACAATTTGCTCGGCCGTGGCTTGGTGGCGTTGCATTTCCCCCCCAACTATTTCCTGGTTCTCCTTCTCTATCACCAAAATGAAATCAAGGAAAGTGTCAGTACGCATGTGAAGATGTTAAACATGATGTACGAGGATTTACAACACTGACAATCTGTTCCACAGTAGGGCCCACCGGAAAAACACATTTAGACGTATCAAGCTGTCAGCTAGCGGTTAGCCGAAAAAGGCTGTTAGCGAAAGTAGCGCCCGCTTCACGGTGGGGCTAACCTTCTCTTAGATACGTCGGTGTTATAGTTGTAGCGGTCAGCCGTTAGTTGTAGGTGTCAGCCATTAGTTGTAGCGGCGGCGTAGTTTGTGCGGTCAGCCGGTAGTTGTAGCGGTCAGCCATGTTGTTGTAGCGGTCAGCCATTAGTTGTAGTGTCAGCCATAGTTGTAGCGGTAGCGTTGTTAGTGTCAGCCATTAGTTGTAGCGGAGCCGTAGTGTAGTGTCAGCCATAGTTGTAGCGGTAGCCGTTAGTTGTGTTGTCAGCCATTAGTTGTAGCGGGCAGCCGTTAGCCTCATGGATGTATTAAGAGAGGTTAGCCACATGGAAGCTACGCTAGTTTTGCTAACAGCTAAAAGGCTTGACATGGTCTTCTAAAGAGTGGGAGGTACTTTACTCTTAATGCCACAACGGGTAGTGTGAGACTTTGTGAATGATCCTGAGTCAGATTGTTTCCAATATCTCACAAGTTTTCAAACGTCAGTATAACGACCCACGTATTTAATTGAAAAATTGTCTGGTTAATTTGGACTAGGGCTCTAATTCCCTTCAATGGAGAGCGAAAAATGCACTTTGTTTTTACTGTTTTTTTCAAGTTTTTATTGTGGATTCCTCCTGAAAGTGATAAAAGTTAATTTGTTTATTGTTGGATTATTATATTTATTTTGATACATGATTTCATATGTTGTACTACTGTTTTAAAAAGCAAACAGAACATCCTTTGCACTGCGTTTACTTTAATTTTTATTTTGTGTTCCTCCTCTAAAATTTTCTTTGTGGGAAATAAAGTATCTATCTATCTATCTATCTATCTGAAAGGACTTTAGTTGTTGTTGGAATGATCAGTTTACATGTGCAGGCTAACAACAGTGTTTTATAAATAGATATTTGAACATGTAACATTATTTTGTGTAAATTGTTAATAATTGAGCAGTGGGGAAATAATGTTAATGGAGAAATTAATTGTTAGATTAATCAAAAAATGAATCAGTCATTTAAAAATAATCGTTTTGGACAGCTCTACATTAGCCCACCAATGTGTTGTACAGAATAAGCTTTTAAATCAAACAAAATCAATTAAAATCCCATTCAAAAACAATTAAAAGTTATCAAAATGCTATCATGTTGTGTCGATTCTGAACCATCTGTGACTTGAAATGTTAATGTTGATCTCTTCATTGCACTCAGCCTCTTTATTGTTTCTGTTTCGAGCATGTATATTTGTGTATATATATTGTGTATATTTGTTTTGGTTGATATGTATGTGTAAGCACAGTGTGAGTAGCGATGCTCAAAGAAAATTCCTCGATGTGTCCTCATA
>NW_022605579.1:1209176-1212847 GCF_008692095.1 Etheostoma spectabile | reverse complement strand
TATTCTTCTCCGCATAAAAGTGGTACTGCAGCCTAAACCGTACATGGTGGCGATGCGCCAATTTCAGGACTGGTCCAAAAGTCCGCAAAGACCTCAGCCAAAAAAATTGAACCTCTTCCAACCACTAGGTGGCGCTATACCAGGGGACAAAACGCGTTTGGCCCTATAACTCGCAAACCGTACATCGGAAATTTAAAAACCTTACATCCACGCGTTCCCTGGACCCTACTGAATCTCGTGATATAGGCCACGCCCATTTCCGCCTACAGTTTTATGCGTGAAAAATCGCGATTTATCAAAAACCAACTTTTTCTAACTCCTCCGAGACCGTGCAATGGATCTGCACGAAACTTGGCACATAGCATCTCCAGACCAACCTGACAAAAGTTTGCATAAAGATTATTTATAGGATAAAAATTGCGCGTATTATGCGCAAACACATTTGTGTAGCTAGCTATGGAAACATTTTCTTTGCCATATCTCGGCCAAAATAAATGCTATCAAAGCCAAACTTTACAATATTACTTGCTATGACCCCCTGGGGCTCTGTACCAAATTTGACGAACATTGGCCGCTAGGGGGCGCCACAAATACAAAAAAGTGTGTTTTTCATGAACAAACTTTGCCATATCTCGGCCAAAATACGTGGTATCAACACCAAACTTGGGGTGATTGTTTGGCATGCCGCACGGAAGCTTCATACATAATTTGGTAACGATGGACCATTAGGGGGCGCTATAATCGAGGTTTGTTGGTTTTGTGGACAAAGTCAATGCGTTTAAATGGGGAATTTGCAACTGCAATATCTCTGCCACAGTAAATGCTATCAAAACCAAACCGGTAATGATTGTTTCGCCCACCGCCCGGAGGCTCACTGCCAAATTTGGTAGACAGGCCCTTAGGGGGCGCTCTAATCAACATAGAACATTTCCCCGGGTCGCTGGGGGACGACTGGCGCGGGGAGGCTTGGACCCCGTTGAAACTGCGTGCAGTTCTAGTTTTGTATTGTGTTTTGTGTCTTCCTTTTAAGAAACCCCACACATAGACACACATTCACAAATTTACATTTGTAATATTTTCTAACAAATGTGTTCTTCTGTACACTTTGCCAAGCTACTCGTTTGACATTAAAGTTTTGGGACTGGACTATTTGTATTTGGACCAGTAACTTCAGAAACTAAGGGTTTTTCTCATTTCTAATTTGTGCCTCCTCTCTTCCTTATCTCCTTCGTCCTCCCTGTTTCCTGGAATTCGTTCTAAGCGCACCATCTTGGAGGATGTCTCAATTCCTAAAATGCAAAAGCGCCCGGAATATACAAGCCATGGCAACTGTGACACACGTCATAATTAATCGATGATTAAGTGACGATCCGAAGCACAAATGTGTCATTTTGTTAAATGCTTACTGCCTCGACTCCTCTTTCCTCGTGTCTCTTCCTCGCTTCCTCTGCTCCCATCTCAGGGGGGAGGGTCTAGGATGCGAGGAGAGGAGGAGAGGAGGTGAGGAAAGGAATCGAGGATGTACAAAGCGAGTAATGAGAAGAGGGGCCTGAAAGGACATCTTTTGATGGCTCTCCCCCGACTTCCTGTTGTGTCTCTAGAGACTAGACTGTCAACTTTGCAGCAAAGGCATAAATCAGTTCACCCTTTTCTAAACTCACTGTGGCATACTGATCACCAGCACAAGCACTACAAAATTCTCTAGATTATTGTGTGATGCACTCACTATATGTCTGATGTTATTGATATTGCAGATTAAAAGGTAATATATGTATCTTTTCTCAACCACAACCCCTCTTGTGACTTGTGGATCCATTCTGGACTATGTTGATGTTAGGGTGCAAAATCTAGGGGCTTGTAATACCCAACTTGGAAACCTGTGTGTGTGAATGTGTCTTTTGAACTCACACACACGGTCACACATGTGCTTTAAAGAGCCCCTATTATACTAATTTTCAGTGTCATATTTGTACTCTTAGGGTCTATTACAATGGACTTATATGCTTTGATGTTCAAAATACATATTATGTTTCTCGTACTGCCCATTTCTGCAGCTCCTCTGCTGCCTGAAACACTAGATTAGCTGTCGGAGACACAACATTTCACCGGACCCTACGCCAGAGCCTGACGTGCACCTATCCAAAAATTACAATTTGCTCGGCCGTGGCTTGGTGGCGTTGCATTTCCCCCCCAACTCATTTCCTGGTTCTCCTTCTCTATCACCAACATGAAATCAAGGAAAGTGTCAGTACGCATGTGCAAGATGTTAAACATGATGTACGAGGATTTACAACACTGCACAATCTGTTCCACAGTAGCGGCCCACCGGAAAACAACATTTTAGACTGTATCAAGCTGTCAGCTAGCGGTTAGCCGAAAAAGGCTGTTAGCGAAAGTAGCGCCAGCTTCACGGTGGAGGCTAACCTTTCTCTTAGCTAATACGTCGGTCTGTTATAGTTGTAGCGGTCAGCCGTTAGTTGTAGTTGTCAGCCATTAGTTGTAGCGGTCGGCCGTTAGTTGTAGCGGTCAGCCGGTAGTTGTAGCGGTCAGCCATTGTTAGTTGTAGCGGTCAGCCATTAGTTGTAGTTGTCAGCCATTAGTTGTAGCGGTCAGCCGTTAGTTGTAGTTGTCAGCCATTAGTTGTAGCGGTCAGCCGTTAGCCTCATGGATGTATTAAGAGAAAGGTTAGCCTACACTGGGAAGCTAACGCTAGTTTTGCTAACAGCTATAAAGGCTTGCACATGGTCTTCTAAAGAGTGGGAGTACTTTACTCTTAATGCCAACAACGTGGTAGTGTGTAGACTTTGTGAAATGATCCCTGAGTCAGATTGTTTCCAATATCTCACAAGTTTTTCATAACGTCAGTTATAACGACCCACGTATTTAATTGAAAAATTGTCTGGTTTAATTTGGACTAGGGCTCATAATTCCCTTACAATGGAGAGCGAAAAATTGCACTTTGTTTTTACTGTTTTTTCAAGTTTTTTATTTGTGTATTCCTCCTGAAAGTGACTTAAAATGTTAATTTGTTTTATTGTTGGATTTATTATATTTATATTTGATACATATGATTTCATATGTTGCTACTACTGTTTAAAAAAGCAAATACAGACCACTCCTTTTGCACTTGCTCTGTTTACTTTAAGTTTTTATTTTTGTGTTCCTCCTCTAAAATTTTCTTTGGGATAAATAAAGTATCTATCTATCTATCTATCTATCTGAAAGTGACTTTAGTCTGTTGTTGGACTGATCAGTTTACACTGTGCAGGCTAACAACAGTGTTTTATAAATAGATATTTGAACATTGTTAACATTTATTTTGTGTAAATTGTTAATAATTGAGCAGTGGGGAAATAATTGTTAATGGAGAAATTAATTGTTAGATTAATCAAAAAATGAATCAGTCATTTAAAAAATAATCGTTTTGGACAGCTCTACATTAGCCCCACAAAATGTGTTCTGTACAGAATAAGCTTTTAAATCAAACAAATATCAATTAAAATCCCTCCAATTCAAAAACAATTAAAAGTTTATCTAAAATGTCATCATGTTGTGTCGATTCTGAACCATCTGTGACTTGAAATGTTAATGTTGATCTCTTCATTGCACTCATGCCTCTTTATTGTTTCTGTTTCGAGCATGTATATATTGTGTATATATTATTGTGTATA
>NW_022605579.1:1209097-1209166 GCF_008692095.1 Etheostoma spectabile | reverse complement strand
GGTTGATATGTATGTGTAAGCACAGTGTGAGTAGCGATGCTCCAAAGACAAATTCCTCGTATGTGTCCT
>NW_022605579.1:1205473-1209087 GCF_008692095.1 Etheostoma spectabile | reverse complement strand
TACCTGGCGAATAAAGCCGATTCTGATCTGTCCACCTAGTCCAAATCTATATTATATTTATCAAAGGCATTGTAATCCATTGTGATGTATCAAATATTTCAAAAAGGCATACAGTACAAACAGCTCCTTCTTAACAATCACACTTGCACACATTAATTGCTCATCTTTTTGTCCAAGCCTTGTATGCGCTGTCCTTATTTTTCTAGCCCAGCTAATGTCTTGTATAAATGTCTTCGTCCTTATGTAACCGTGTTGTTGTTTTAGTTGTCCAAATCTGTCTAGTCCATATCGATATCCTGTACAAATGTCTGTCCCGACGTGCTGTGACCATGTTTTATGTTTCTGCAGAACAGGAACCTGCTGAAAACCAGTTTTTAAACTGAGTCAGGCCCGTTTACATTGTAATGTAATGTTACTTTTAACTTTCCTGTATAATAAATAAATATGAATGAAGGAATGATCAACAACAACCCATAGTGCTCCATTAATAGAAAGAAGACAAACAAGTCAACAGCGGTGACCAGAAACATTTAATACCAGGATCCATCTTTACAGCGTCAATTGGCTTAGCATTAGACATTGACCTTTACATTGTGGTAACAAAGTTAGGATTTTGATGTTATATTTGTATTTATAAAAATGCATTCTTTTTAAACTCTGTTATACATTTATTGAAATTCTATCACATAAATTACAACAGTAAATAGTTACTCATTTAGGTAAGACATCACTCCACATTCCCTGCATTGTTATGGTCATATTTTACAATAGAACTCAATCACAGAATTATGCACTCACACATTACTTGTTACATTTACATTATGGATTGACCAGCCATAATTCCCTTCAATAATGGACTTTGGGTGATTTTTTTTTTTTTTTTTTTTTAGCTTTTCAGATATATTGGAGCTTTCAGAAAAACCTAAACTTCCCGGTCATTATTCCATAAATATGTGGAGATTGTTGACTTTATGAAGGTAGAGTACATTTACATGCATTACACTGAATGCCATGTACTCACTTGCAGTGAGTAAAAAAAAATTTAAGATTATTTTTGGAGCATTTTGGGCCTTTATTCTTGACAGGACAGCTGAAGAAATGAAAAGGGGGGGAATGACATGCAGCAGAAGGCTGCAGGTTGGAATCAAACCCAGGCCCGCTGCGTCAAGGAGTAAACCTCTATATATGGACGCCCACTCCAAAAACTGAGCTATCCGGGTACCCATAGTGAGTAACATTTCACAGGGTAGTGTCTGAAATCTCGCACGGCTCTTATGCACTTATGGGAAATTATTCTTCACATTCTTTTTCAGAAAATCAGAATCAGAAATACTTTATTGATCCCTCTGAAGGGAAATTCTGTGTTACAGTTGCACTGCAGTTACAGTTTTAATGATAAATTGCAGCCAAGTGGAGCATTACTGCCTCGTTGGCATGCAACAATATATATAGTATAAACTACATTTGTATAAAAAAAAACTCGCAAAGTCTGGCTAACAAGCTTGACTGCAGCCAAGAAGATTGTATTCCAATGTTGGAAACCTCATGATATTTCAAGTTCTCACTTGCTTCAGAGTTTTTTGGAGATTTTTTACAAGTCAACGATGCACAACCAAACACAATATTATCAGATTTGATATCTAAGTTAAAAAATCTTCTAACTAGATAACAATGATATCCTTGAGTGGATATTCTTATAATGGTTGTTGTTGGAAGGAAGGAGGGGAGCTGGGGGGGGGGTAAGGAAGAAGGTGGAGGGAGGGATGGTGGTAGAGGGACAGGATAAATCAAAATGTTTTTCGCAACCTGCGTTGTGTACGGATTTGAGTGTAAAATCATGATGTTGCAATAAAAAAAGTCAATGAAAAAAAAAATTACATTTGGAAAACTTTTCGGTTTTCTCCGCTTCGATTGCAACCGCTGCAGCTTCCTCGCCCGTCACATTTTTATTGACGATGTATTTAAATATGATGACATTGTTGTTTGAATATGATGAGTGAAAGTGTGTCTATGTATTTACCTGTATGTATCTCTGTGTCTATTTGAAACCGCTCTGCTGCCACTTGCCAGGACACTTGCCAGGAGTTTTTTTATCCTGGTTAAATAAAGGTTTGAATAAATTAATGAATATTCAAGAGTGTAAAAAAAACGTTGGTGGTCCCGTAGCTGTCGCTACAAAGACCGGTGATCCCGAGTAGTGTCCAGCGTTCCACACTGAATATTTTCGCCGTTTGAGTGCCGCATTCGGTTACTTATAGTGGGCTGCATTTGGCCATACTTCGTCAGCGTACACACACTATGTACTCAAAATAACAAGTGTAAGTACAGAAAGACAGAACAAAAGGCTAACTTGAGGCTAAGTGAACTTTGCAGCTTACAGGCCTGTCCCATGAAGGAGGCACTAAGTGCTGTATGATTATAACCTTACTCAAGATTATCAAATCACTACGGTTTAGTCTAACTATCCATCTTGGATTAAGGTCAGTATCCTAGTTTCGAGAAACCCTTCTCACCAACCCCCCATCCCCATCTAATCTCCCACCTACCAACCCCAACCCACTGGTCCACACCCCCAAACCTTTCAACCCCAGCTAGCCTCTTCTGACCCTCAGACTCTCAGGTCTTTGTTGAGTCGGTTCAGGGCGTCTTCTACAATGTCCAGTTCATGCCGGATGTCTTTCACCATGTCATTGATGCTGTTGGTGTCCTTCAGGACGTCCACGCTCTGGGTGTACGGGTCGTAGCGTACCGTGAATGGACGCCAAATGGTCTTTGCAAACTCCCTGCAGACACAGCAAAGTCAGTTATGTCCACAGCCTAGTTCAACCTTCCACATCACTGTGGCATTGTAGCTAGAAAATCCAACCAGCGTTCTGTGTGCAGTCATTTAAAAGCAATTTAAAAACGTTATCTCAAAATGAAAAGGGAAATTCCAGGATCCATAGCTGTAGTGAAAAACCCCAACAAATTCACAGAATTTTATTTTTAATTTAATTAACATTGAAGAGCTCATATTATGCTATTTTTTAGGTTCATGATTGTATTCAGAGGTTATATCAGAAAAGGTTTACATGGTTTCATTTTCTCTCCGTTTTAGCTACAGAGTGAGGCATCACACTTCTGTTCCGGGTTCCAATTCAATTAAATTCAATTTTATTTATAGTATCAATTCATAACAAGAGTTATCTCAAGACACTATACAGATAGACCACACTCCAGAATTTACAAGGACCCAACAGTTCTAGTAGTTTCCTCCAGAGCAAGCAACAGTGCGACAGTGGCGAGGAAAAACTTCCTTTTAGGCAGAAACCTCGGTCAGACCCAGGCTCTTGGTGGGCGGTGTCTGATGGGCCGGTTGGGTTAGAACGAAGAGTGGCAATAACAAAATGAAAAAATTAGTAGTTTTGTAGCAGTTCTTTGTATAGTTCATGGCATAGCAGGACGCTGTGTGGCATTACAAGGCACAGCAAGACTAGCAGGGCACCGCAGTGTAGCAGTTGAACATGGCATCACAGAACATGGAGCGGGACCAAGGCGACAGCTGCTACCCTGATTTTGGAGCCTCTCTGATCCAAGGGTTCCAGGTTAACACTACTAGCCAGTCAGAAGCAGAG
>NW_022605579.1:1197381-1205463 GCF_008692095.1 Etheostoma spectabile | reverse complement strand
TGCCATGCTATCAGCTAGGCGAGCACTATAACCTGTGTTACAAAGTGACGCACGTTTGTCCCGGAAGTGAAGTCTGGACTACATTAGGGCTGTTTGGAGCAGAGTTTTCAGTAGGAGGTGGTAAGTCCCTTTAGGCGCGACTTTGGGCTTTTTCACTTTGTAAACCTATAATGTGTACAAAAAAAGATACGTAGCTAAATTCTTTCAGGAAGACCTAACTTTTAATCGATAAAATCCTAAATCAATTCAGCTGCTCCAATTATCCAAATAAATGTACATTTTATCATGCTGTGTATAATTATCACGTATCGGCAACTAGTCTCTCCTGATTGAAATGTATCTCAGCATGAATTCTTTTAGGAAGACCTAATTTAATCAATGCCCTCTTCCTATATCAAATCAGCTGATGGAGGCGTTCACCTTCCTGCTTAACCAATCAGAATTGTACACAAACTGCCAATCACAGAGTCACAACCCGGCTTTTAAAAATCTGTTTCTCCCTTTGCTATCAGCTGTCGTTGCAGGCAAAGAGTGCATATCTGCAAACATCTCCCTCCTGATTGATAAATATAACACAATAAAAGGAAAGGGAAAAAGCCAAAAAGCTTACATAATATGAGCACTTTAACATTAAACACACCACCTCCTTGATGCTTGGGTACACTAGCACAACATGGAGACTAAAAAACAATGTTGGAAACTTTTGCTGTGATGCAGTATATTCTGTTGGTAAAGAAATGTTTTTTCTTTTTTTTCTTTTTGGGCAATGCACTTTTTTCTACTGACCTCATTTTGTTCTTGGCTTCCTCAAAGCTCTCGGAAACAAAGTAAACGTCTTGAAACGTGGTTATTTTGCACTCCTGGTTGCAGGTCACCACGGGGTCAAATGGAAGGATATTGGCCTTGCCAGACAGAGCATGCTAATAGAAGAGAGAGACATATTGGATACATTTAAATACTGAGATATTACTGCATAGCCACTTCTGTTTTTAATTAAAGCAATCCTGTGTATGGGTTTTTTCCCCCCCACAGATTTGCATTTAGTTATTCTATATTTTTCTATTGGTAAATGTGTTTTCTCTTCAATTCATTTTATTTTCTAGGGCCGGGCGTTGCACCTAAAACTGTGGTTGCACGAGCTTGAGCTTACCATCCTGTAAAATAAAACCATCTGGAATGCAACCTTGGCCTTTCTCTTTTTGTTTTTTTGTGCCTCTGGCTCAGCCAACCTTCCACTGCCCTTCTTCACCCCTGTGCTGTCTTCCCGTAGACCAACATTTAGTTTTTTCCTGGGTCCAAATCTTTCCAAAAACCTCTTTAAGACACGTTTGTCACTTTTCCAAAAGTTCTTTGTTGAGTTTATGGGACATTTTTGTGTTTTTTGGAAAATATTGAAGCTTTCTCTGACATTTGTTGTCGCTTTTTGACATCTTTCTCACTTTTTACAATGTCTTTGTTGATTATTTCTGCGTTTTTTTTAAAAATGTTTTTGTGTTTTTTTCCTACATTTCATTCACTTTTTTCAGTGTTCTTAAATCTTTTATTTTCTTATAATGCAATGAAATTAAATAAAACATCCAAATTCAATGAAAATAGTGAACTGATCAGTTATTTAACTTGTGAGGAGCATTGTACGGAACCATCAATGTTATTTTCTTTTACAATTTGGTTGACGGAAACCAAAATTTCTGATTTAAAAACTTTTTGAAAATGGGTCACATTTGACCCGGAGGACAACAGGAGGGTTAAAGGCAGGGTTGGTAATGTTGAAAAGCTAGCAAGATTTGAAAGTAGCATCTCGTCAGGGCTCCGTCTAACCCGTCCCCCTGCCCTCGGGGCTGAGCCCACACACAGACGTGCAAGAGCACCGCTGCGTTGCTGAAAGGACCCAAAATTTTCTTCATGTCTCATTCAGCGGTGAGCATCTATTATAGTATGATACCAAACGTTAAAAAAAATCAAATATGACTACTGCTCATCGAGCTCAGGCTTGTACATGGGAGTGGTACGGTACGTACGGCGGGGCAAGGAGGCATTTCATTGGTTCTTTCCAAGCGGACCGCAAGGCTCTGATTGGCGGGCATTTTATACAGGATTACAGCAGCTATGGATGACTGATCTTTGTCCTTTCCATAAGTTATTCGTTGCTACTAGGTGTGTAAAGAATATTTCGAACAATATATTAAAAAGAGTTTTTATTGGAAATAGTTACCAACCCTGGCCTAAAACTGGTGGGTCGAGTAACATGCTATTAGTTGACTGTATGTGAAGGCTACAGCAAGATTACAGTAACGTGGATTAGCACACACACACAGAATAGGACAAATGTGAAGTGTTTTGTCTTTCCACTCAAAATTCTCCAGCCAAGCATTTCCTCTGAACACCTATTGCTTTAGATTAGCTGATGCAATATGGATTTGAATGGTTCAGTATTAGTTCATTCATTTAAAGGTTTTTCACAAGGATACAAAATCAAATGTTCATATACTGTTGCTATATTTACGATCAATGGGTTTGTGGTAACCAAGGAACTATATTATGAAAAAGAATCTTTCTCGGTCCAGAAGCTAAAAGGCCGCCATCTTCAGCATACTTCCTTTGAAATCTTTGCATTTTTTGAAGCATATGTAAGAAAACCTGAGCAGGACTACTAAGCAGTTACTCACATAGAAGTTCACAGTATAGAGAAAGTGCAGCAGACAAACTTGTTAGCCGTGTTTAAAGTTAAACAGATGATATACAGTATTACCTTGAGTTCACTGATGGAGGAGAGGAGTCCAGCTCCATAGGCCCTGAGCCTGCCATCCTGCTTACATAGACCAAACTCCACTGTGAAGAAATAACACTAGAACAAAACAGGTTGTCATTTTGACATCATCTCATTCATACACGGTCTTAAAATGTAAAACAGATGTCACTAAACCAGGGGTCTTCAACGTTTTTTTAGGAAAAGGGCCCCATAACTGAAAGAAAGACCGAGCAGGGACACCCTACTACTCATATTTTATAAAGATTTAGTTGCATTTTAAACTGGGCTAGACGGATGAAAATCAGTATTTATATGTATACATCATGTTTTGATGTGTTACATACATGTGAAAGGCACAGTGTATCCTTAAGCATAACTAAAGCAAATCATCAATATTGTGTAAGGTAAATGTTTTTTTTTTTTTTTCAAAAAGGCAGATTTATCTTTGCTAATAATATGTTGGATTCATGGAAATGTCTATTTTCAGGCATATTCTAATAAAAAAAAAAAAAACAAGAAAAACATTCAAAGAAAAATTATTAATTTAGCAGCAACTCTGAGGACCCCCTAGGGGCCCCGGACCCCCTGTTGAAGATCTCTGCGTGTATGTGTGTGTATGTGTGTGTGTGTATATTGTATATATACTATATGCTTTGTAAGTAGGAAAACCTGCAAAATCAGCAGTGTATCAAATACTTGTTCTCCCCTCTGGTTGGGTGTGATAGATATATATATATATATATATATATATATATATATATATTTATATATCTTAAATATGTATTTGACTAACTTGATTGTCTGCTCTCAGGAATGCAAAGCACTTTCCATTGCTGTGCTGACGATGCACTCTCAAAATTTTAAAGTGTGGGTAAAGCAAAATAAGTGATTTCTATCTTAACAAATTGTACTTTTTAGAAAATACCTATTGAAAACAGACTGTGTGTAGTACTGGGTTAGCTGCATCGGTTGGAAATGAGAGCAGGCTGTACACTGTTATTGGCTGAGGGGTTACCCACCCACATGGGACCCAAAGACTCTTTTTTTTTAAAGATTTTTTGGGGGCTTTTGCCTTTATTAGTGACTGGATAAACAGGAAAGGGGGAGAGAGATGAGGGATGACACAAAGCAAAGGGCCGCAGGACAGATTTGAACCCCGGCCGCTGCAGAACTCAACCTACATGGGGCGAATGCTCTTACTGGGTACGCTAGAGGCCGCCCCGGCCCAAAGACTCTTTGCTGACGCCCACAAACGTCCCGCAGTCACCAAAATCAGAAGAAAGGAGAGCATGCAGTCAGAGGGCAGGTCCTCTGCAGATACAGACACCACCACACACATATAGTGGTCATAAGTGCCAATTGAGAGGCATTACCTTTATAGTATAGTCTATACATTGTTTTTTGTGCAAAAGACTGCATATTATACGTTTGAGGTCTGACCACATCGACATTTAAAATGACAATATTTCACTGAACTGAAGTAATCAGTGGATTCACTAGAGGGGTCAAAGTAAATCAACATTCATGTTTCACCTGAAGTTCAACTTTGACCAAAACAAATCTTGAATTTACCTTTTAAGCAGATTTTAAGGAATTTGCAGATTTTTTTTTAGGTTTCAGCGCTGACCAGGGCCTGAAATTAACACCCGACCACCCGCCAAATGCGGGTGAATTTAGCAATTGGCGGGTAACACTATCAATCGACAATTGTGAGATTCATTCGGTTTTTTTGCAACTGTTGTTTTGTTTTTTTTACATTTCAAAGAAGTCGTATTTCATTGGATTTTAGCAAAAGCTAAAAATCTGGCGGCACATTATTCTGGTAAAGAGGCCAGCTGAAACGAACAACCAACAAAAAGATGAGCATGAGTCAAAAGAAAAATGAAAGTTAAAAAATGAAATCAGGGGCCGATATATGACAGCAGTGCAGAACAAATGTACTGCAGTGACTGTCGTGTGTACGGCTCAAAGAAAGCAAAGTCAAATCCTTTCGTAATCGAGACTAAAAACTTACATTTAGAAGCAATTCAAGACCATAAGTCATCAAAACGCCACCTACACACAATAAGGATGCGACTGCTGTCTCAAAACAATCATGTGGTTCCTGTTTTTCACATTTATGAGGCAAAAAAAAGTCACTGTGGCGGGTGGCGGATTTTTAAAACCACATGTCACAGTGACTGGTCGTCAAAAAGGTTAACTTCAAGCGCTGCCGTTGACCCAGAATGAACCTCAGCGGAATGCTTTTTTGCTTGTAATGTGATAAGACAATATTAATTTAAGATCACAAAGAACAATTTAACACGGTTTAGACTCTGCAGAGGCGTTGTTGGCACGCTGCAGGAACAGATTTGTTCCAGATTTGATGTGGGTCTAAAAAGACACCTGGCAGACACACAAGCAGTCAACATTAACATGACAGCTGGTCTCAAAAATTGTATGCCGTTCAGCAGCTAAATCCTGTTATGTTGTTTTTTAGCACTGCACTGTAATTAATAGTTACAGAATCTAATCTGAACACAGAAGTTCATATTGACACCACAAAAACAAATACAAAAATTCACCTTTTTTAGTTGTGGTCTCCTCTTTGGTTTTGTGTGCGTGTGTGTGTGTGTGTGTGTGTGTGTGTGTGTGTGTTCTCTCACTGTGGCTAGTTTCTGTACAGCATCATCTGAAGCTCCCAGCGATGCTAAACCAATTTCTTGAGAGAACTGGGCAAAGCTGGGCTCGGCAAGCAGGGGAACGTGTCCCAGCAGCTCGTGGCAGGTGTCTCTGCATCAAACACACATTTCAGAAGGAAAACGCAGGTAAATAAACTGTTGTATTAAGTGAATGTCTTGTGTGTGTGTGTGTGTACTCACGGTTCAGGCGTATACAAAGGCTCGGAGCTGTGGCGGACATACTGAGTGCAGTGGAACACTCTGAAGGCAAGACCCGCTAGAAAGTCTCTGGGGGAGAGGTACCCTGCTACTGGCCGAATGATGAAGCCTGAACGCTTACACACCACCATCAACACACACACACACACACACAACACACACACACACACACACACACACAACACACACCAACACACACACACACACACACCCACACACACACACCACACACACACACACACACACACCCACAACAACACACACACACACACACACACACAACACACACACACACACACACACCACACACCACACACACACACACACACACACACACACACACACACACACACACACACACACACACACACCTTGACTTTGTTGCGGAAGACTGGAGTTAAGCTTTCTTTGAGAAAAGAAACAAAAACGGCACTGAAGTCATTCTTAAAAAACGAAGATGTGTTCAGGGTTTTGCCGGCAAAAGTTGAATCTATCAACCAGCGTTGCTCTGGTTGGTTGGAGCGCTATCCTATTGTGTGCAGAGGGAATTTGAAAGACAACCGTTTATCCCCTTGGATTGAGCCCTGCCAATGGAGAGTTCCAAGACCCGACAGCTGTAAATCATGCTTTACCCTTGAGGAAGTGTGAGACGTCCTCCAGCTGGGGGATGTTGTCCTGTCTGTAGTTGCAGTGCTTGGTCAGCAGTGGGAGGTTGTTCAGATACTCCCTGCAGGCGTGGCTGGGGTACAGCGCGTTGAGTTCCCTGAACACCACGCCCCAGGTACGCACCTCCTCTGCTGTGAAGTCGATACGGAGAATGGGATCGCCACTGACACACAAAGACTTAGTTAGCTCATTGACGTCAATATAACAATATATTATACAACTTTGAGACAAA
The DNA here is from genome assembly GCF_008692095.1 of Etheostoma spectabile. Taxonomy (NCBI): domain Eukaryota; kingdom Metazoa; phylum Chordata; class Actinopteri; order Perciformes; family Percidae; genus Etheostoma; species Etheostoma spectabile. Next base: position 1,198,937 of record NW_022605579.1, on the reverse strand, counting down.
TAAAAACATGGGGGATAAAATGTAGCAATGTCACGAATGAATAAATCATGTTGTAGTACGGTATTGGTGTATCCCAACAAGCATTACTTTGCTTTAACTTCATAACTGTCAACAATGTGTCTTTAATTGAAGCAGATTAGTTAGATTATTATTGAGAAGGCTGTACCGCCACTAGTACTTTAAAAAAGTTGTATCTCTCCAAGTAAAAAAAAATGAAAACACATCTTCAACCTTTAAATGTATTTTACAATCATTACTAATTACATTTTGGTAATATTATACTGTTATGATCTCAGTAACGCGGGTTAACTTACAACGCATTTTAACGCACCATTTAGTGGTGTTCTGTTTTTTTTAACCCTTGTGTTGTCTTCCCATCAAAATTGAAAATCAACACTTTTGTTGATGCTTTTTATTGATGTTTTTAACTTTTTTTCTTACATTTTTGTCACTTTTGATGCTTTTTTTCAATGTTTGTCGCTATTTCTGACGTTTTCAACACTACGTAACACTAACTTATTAAGTTGTTTTTGGATTTCATGATCAATACATTTCATTTATAGGAAATCATACCTAATGTTTGAGCTAGAAAAGCAGAAATTAGGAATTGTTTCGACTAAAATTAAAGGAATGGATGTTGATGGATAATACCAGACTGGAATATGTCAACTTTTACTCAATACTATTTCAAAACAACTTCAATATTTTTCTCCAAATGCTTTAAAATTGAATAAGACGCCCCAAAATTAATGAAAGTAGAGATTTGTACTTGCCAAACAGCGTTGTGGGGAATCAATCATGTTATTTTGGGGAATTAAAAAGAACATTGATATAGGAAAACGGGTCAATTTGACCCGAGGACAACATGAGGGTTTAGAATTCACCAACACCACGAAACACTTCTCAACTTGAGCCGTGAATATTATTTCCTGTTGCTGTATTCGATGGTTGAGATGACTGCAGAGACAGATACAAGTGCCAGATGGTTATTATTTTCAGGAGTTGTTACGCTGGCCAATCACTGTCCCCGTGGTCCCGTTGTCAGAACATCTGTGTCCCAACAGGTGACGGTGCGGATTTTATTTTATCACCGGTGGAAAGTAACTATGCCGTACTTCAATGCAACTGTAAGGTCATTTTAGTAGTATTAGTCGTTTTCATTATTTTCATTTTCTCCTACTTGCCTATTGTATGTTTTGCTTTAATTTGATAGCTTTAGTTACTTTGCATGTTCATATTACTTATACAAAATAGAGCCCGACCAATATATCGGCGCGGCCAATACTATCGGCCGATATTAGGCTTTTCCTCATATATCGGTATCTGCATTAATAATGGCCGATTTAAAAAAACTAATTTTTATAATGACAAATATATGATTCTGATAAATTAATATTAAATAATTGTAAAAAAATAAAAACGGATTGTCAACCATGTTATGAGCGTTGAGCATAATTGTCCACCAGAGGGCGCTCTCCAACTGATTTTTTTGTTTTTTGTTATTGTGTTTTGGTCAAAGGACTTTAAGATTGTATTTTTATACATTTTATTTATCA
>NW_022605579.1:1197293-1197371 GCF_008692095.1 Etheostoma spectabile | reverse complement strand
ATATATTTTGATGTTGCTCTGTTCTTTATTATCTTATTATTTTAGAGAGAACTCATAAATAACTACAAATAACTAATG